>NW_028258339.1:3364534-3517467 GCF_053883595.1 Heterocephalus glaber | reverse complement strand
GGACATGGAAATGCTAATCACTCCAATTTGATCATTACACATTGTGTTCATGTATTAAGTTATCATGAACTTAAATATACACAGTGCTCAGTAAATATGCACAATTATGTCTCAATTAAAAGCAATTTTCTTTCCTCCAAAAACCAAGAAACAAAAAACAACCAACATCTTGGTTGCAGTGGCTGATGTTTCTCTCAGTGTTATCCCACCAAGGCCAGTTGGGCTCCATCCTCTACTCCAGCCCTGGAGAGCCCGAAAAATCCTAATCTGAGGGCTTGGATCAAGAATCCCATAGGATACCAGGAAGGAGGGTTTCCAGGAAGGAGGACATTGGAACCAGTCTGGAATGGAAGCGTGACAGAGAGGTCGTAGTGCCCGGACACCCCACCCCGCCCCAGCCCTCCCCTCCAGTCACCAAAGCCCGGCCTGGCCCCCGCTGATTCCCTTATCTGCCCACTCCCAGCTGCCTCCCTGCTGGCTGAACTGTTGCCGCAGGCTTCTGGGCCTGTGCCCCCTCCGCTGGGATGGGGGAGGGAATGGGGTGAGGCCTGGCCTCAGAGGCACCCTCTCCCCACCCTTATTTCCTTTCCTGAGCCCGCTGTCTCCACCAGGAATGAAGACATGAGGTCCAAGTCCCATGCCAAATCGGTGTCTTAGACATGCGTCTCGCTTGCCTTCCCCACGAGGACCTACCTCGGATCTCGTGTTTGTAATAATGATGGCGATGCTGAGTAGCCTGTACAGCCTATGCCTCTGATGGCATCCCAGACAGGCCCTGTGCTGAGGGCTTGCACTGGATGAAGGAGCAAGGGGAGAATGTGTGATTATATCCATTCTCCAGGTAAAGCAACTGAGGTTCCAAATGCAGTTTGCCCAGGAATCAGGCAGCAAACGTGTATGTGAGCTGGGGCCTTGGAAAAACTGCTTTGGTCCGGGCACTCCCGTCCCCAGAGTCTGGAAGGTGGGGGTAATCAGACACATCTACCCCACAGGCATCTGGGGAGACAGGGAAGAAACCGCACAGAAAGCTCTTAGTACAATGCCTGTGGTCTCTCAGTAAATCAAGTGGCTCCTGTTACTACATTCATGCTAGTAAAAGCAGTAACTGTTGTTATTAGGTACATTTTTTCCAGTACCAGGAATCCAACTCAGGACCTTTAGCTTGCCAGGCAAGCATGGCACCACTGAGCTACATCCCTGGCCCTTACTGTTGTTATTAGAGTTAGCAAGGATAATAATTAGTTTTAGGGCTGGGGCATGTAGCTCAGCAGAGGAGCATTTGCCTAACATATAGAAGGGCCTAGGGTTCCATCCCCAGCACCACACACAAAAATAAATCAATAATAATAGTTTTAGAATTAGTGTTAAGTACAGTATTACCACTAGATTAGAATTAGTATTAGATTAGTAATACTATTGAAATTAGTATTAGTATTAGCGCTAGTATCAATATTAGAATATCAGCTGTACCATTGGTGTCAGCATTGTATTAGTATTAGAATTGGTAGTAGTACTCTTGAGAAAGGACCTAGTGCTATCCCTTGCCTACAACAAGTACTCACTGAATAAACAAAAATGTTTAACACTTATTAAGGTTGCAGATTCATGTGAGTTAAAAACCACTTAGCATAGATTCATATGCCTGTAGTTTCCCCAGTCAACTTGTGGGGCCTGCATCATTTTGTTTTTGCTTTTGTTTGAGCCAGGGTCTCACTATGTATTTCAGGCTTGCCTTGAACTCATGGCAATCCTCCTGCCTCAGCCTCTTGAGTGCTGGGATTACAGGTGTGTGCCACCTCGCCCAGTTGGCCTGCACCATTATTGCTCTGTTTTTTAGTAGGAGGAATGGAGGTGGGGACATAAATCATCCAGGTCCCTCACAGGCTGGAAGCACCCTCCTAGGGTCCTTGTTTTCCTTCTTACTGACAGGACTCAGCACAGGGTATGGCACACAGCAGGAGGTCGACCAGTGGGCCCAATGCTAAGTCTGGGTTTGCTCTCTCCCTCCCTCTGAAACCTCCAATTTTGCATCCGATGACCCAGAGGTTGAGAGGTGAGAATGGTCAGCTCCCTCTGGGGTGGGTGACTGCGGTGACCGCCCTGATCTTGGACTCCATCCTTGCCTCTGCCCTCTGCAGGCCTCAGTCTCTCTCCCTGTAGAATGGGTGATTGGTAGAGCTCCTTGCCCTATTGAATTCCATGGCCATGACTGGGGACCCTTCTCCCTGCCCTGTGGGGACCCATGTCAGACACCTACAGTGTGCTTCCGTGTGCATGTGTGTGTTAGGTGACATTAGATGGAGAAAGTGCTCAGAACAGGCCTATGCAGGTCTACGTCAGTGTGGCTGCGGCTGTTAATACTCAGGAGAGGGCAGGCTGAGGACACAGCCTTATAGATCCACGTGTCCACACCCTGTCCCACCTGCTCCACTGCCACATGGGGCCTAGACCCCGGCTGGAACCTCTCTGTCTCTGTGCCCGTCTCTACGACATCGGCTCTATCTTCTTTCCCGATTTCTCCACCTGTGTCCTTGCCTCTGCCATTTTCCAGTTTTCTCTTGCACCTTCTGTCCGTCTCTCATTCTCTCTTTGCCCTTCTACCTATGTGTCTTTAGCAGTGCCCTGCTTCTCTGTATGTCCCTCCTTTCCTTCTGTGCGCTCTCTGTCTCCTGCCACCTCTGTCTTTTCCTCTATCTCTGGCCCTGTCTCCTGATTTCCATCTCTGTTTATCTCTGTTCCTCTCTGTTTCTGTCTCCCCTCCATCCTTTCCCTTCCCCACTGCCCCCCCCCCCCATATCCCATTCCCCCAGAACTCACAGGGAAACCAACCCTGGGGGTCACCTTAGTTTCCCGCCTCCAAGGTAGTATGGCGGGCAACAAGTCCACTGTCCCTGGGTGCCCCCCCCACCCCCAAGACAGCCTGTTATTGTGGTGCCAACAGCCACAGTGGCCTCCATCTGATAAGACTTATCTGCTGGCCCAGGGCAGGCCCGCGCTGGCGTAAGCCCCAGCACAGAGGAGGCCGCCAGGGAGCCAAGAGCCCAGCCGGAGCCAGAGCGAGGCTGAGCCCTCGATGCTTCCCACCAGCCCTGGCTGAGCCCCCCAGCCGGGTCGGTACGGTGTCCCACAGGCTCTGGTTCAAAGCCTCCTGCACCTCTGAGCCTCATTATTCTTGCCTGTAAAATGGGTACGGCTATATCCCTCCTCTCCAGAGGCCAGGAGGGCTCACATACATGAGGGTCCAGCCCACACTTGGCCTGGCACACAGTTCTGGCCTCCCTCTCTGAAAAGCCCAGTGGAATCATGAATCCATATCTGCTGTTTTCAATTATCTTGGTTTCAGTTCATGTTGCTCGGTTGGACACTGAAGTCCACAGGAGCCCAAGTCAAGTGGGATTTGAGAATCCACTGGGTGGGCAGGTAGTTTGGGCAAGGTCCCCCAGTGCCCAAGAGGTGCCCCACAAGCGGGGAGCACGCCCCCTCCCCTGACCTGCCCCACCCACTGGGGCACCAGCCACTCCCTGGGGAGGAGGGAGGAGGGAGAAGAGAGGGCGGGCAGGAGGGAGGGAGCCTCAAAGGCCAAGGCCAGCCGGGACACCCATTGGGATCACACTGAGCTCTCCACATCCCCAAGGTGGCTGAACCCTCCGCACCAACCTGCCCAGGTCAGTCTCAGCCCCGCAAGAGTCCCCAGCAAGGAAAACCCTGACCTGTGCCCCAACCTCACAGCTGCTCCCCAAGCCTGCTCCAGGCTGCCCTACCCACTGCATGAGTGTTGGCCACCCCGAACTCCACAGCTCCTCAGACTCACTTGTCTCTCCAGATCCGCCCCACAGCCCGCCTCTCTCTGTCCTGGCATCCACCCGCTAATTCCAAGATCCTGATATCCCTCTGCTCCTTTAACTTTCCTCCTCACACCCCTGGTCTACCTCCCCTAAACACCAGCTCTCCCCCTCAAAACATCCCTTTGCCTCTCAAAAACCCTATCCTGGCCCCAAATCTGATTTCCACTCACCCAAATTTGTTTCTGTCTCCTGAGTTCTTTCTTTCCCAAAAATCTCACTTCCACTCCCCCAAGGCTATTTCTGCTCCCAAACTCCTGACCTGCTCCACAACACCCTTGTCTCTGCCTCAAGTTCTCTCTGGTCCCCCAAACCTGTCTCTGACCTGCCAAACCCTAAAGCTTACCCCTATCGCTGCCTCTCAAACCCTGTTCTTATTCCCCAAACCATTTCTCTCTCCCAAGCCCCTGCCTGCTCACCACGATGTCTTTGTTTCTCCGAACACTAAGTCTGCTCCCACCAGATCTGTTCTGCTGCATAAGCCCTGCTGTCTGTCTTCCATAAGCCCTAGCCCAGCCTTAAAACATATCTCTGCCCCTCAAACCGCTCTGGCCCCAAACTTTCTTATCCCAATTCTACCTGGGCTTCTCAAACCCTTCTTGTGCTTCCATGACCCATCTCCAATCATCAGCCACATTTCTGCCTGCCCAAGCTGATCTCTGACTCCTCAACTCCATCTCTGCTCCAGAAAATGCCTTGCACCCCTCCTTGCTATGACCCTCAGAATCCATGTCTGACTCTGAAACTACGTCTCTGTCAGCTTTTCCTCAGCCTCAAACTTCACCTCAGATTCCCCAAACTCCTCTCTTTTTCCTCCAACCTATTTCTGAAGCCAAAATATGTCTCTGAGCTTCTAAGCTTGCCTCTGCTCCTCAAAACCCATATTTACTTCTCCCAAACTTTATGGCTTATACCCCAAACCTTTCTCACCCTCCTTAACCCCACAGCTGACCCTCAAATGCCACCTCTAAGCCCTAAGCCCCACTTCTGCCCCCAGGCCCTCAGTCTGCTCCTTTTAGTCCTGTGAGACTCTCCCGGAGGGACTGGGTAGGATGTTACCTGGGGTGAGGGGCTGGGCCGAGGGAAGTTGAGGGTGCCAGGCCTCTGGCTGCCTCCTCTGCAGCTGGGCAAGCAGCGCTTACTCTAGTGGGGCAACTGATAAGGAGCTTTCATATCCCCCAGCCTCAGAGATAAACTTTATCTCTGTCCAGAGAGTGATAACTGGGGGTGGGGGGGGGGCTGGGCCCCTGATACAGAGGGGTGGGCAGCCCTGGACCCACCAAGGTATGAGGTACATGGGGCAGTGGAGCTGGTGGGAGATTATGGGAGGTGAGGGGGAGTGGTGACGGAGAGAGGAAGAGCAAAAGACACACATGAGACAGGGAAAGAGAACAGAGCTGGGGAGGAAAACAGACACAGGAGAAAAAGAGCAAGAGATGAAAGGGGCCAGGCGTGGTGGCGCGTGCCTGTCATCCCAGCACCCTGGGAGGCTGAAGCAGGAAGATCACAAATTAGCCACTTAGCAAGACTCTGCCTTATGAACGTCTACTGCCCCGCCCTGCCAGTTTTCTGTCCTCCCATGTCTCTCCCTGATCCCCCTCCACCTCTCTCTGCTTTCTCCTGCTTTCTCCCTCTCCACTCTTCCTTCAGTAGTTTAGTGTGAAGGCCCTGGGAGAGAGAGAGAGACAGTGAGAGAGAGAGCAGAATTGTGGAGAGACAGAGACAAAAGATTAGAGACAGAGGAAAGGGATGGGAGATGAAGTGGAGGCCAAGATGGAGAAGCAGACACTTTGTTTAAGGATAGACAGAGGGAACCCTGGGGTCAATAGGACTGTCGTTCTCAACACAGCCCAGCCTGGGTCCCTCCCTTCGCCTGTCTACACATCAGGATGGTTTGAGGGTGGCCTTCTACTCCATCTCCACTCCACCCTGAGGTGGAAATGGAGCAGGCTGGGCGGAGAACAGTTCAGTCTGCTCAGGGCCATGGGAAGAACAAGAGGCGTGGGGAGGGGCTCAAAGGGAGAGGAGCAGGGGAGACACAATGGGAGGCCTAGGGGAGAACTGCAGAGAAGTCCAGAGAAAACCACGTGGAGAGGGAGAAAGCAGGAGGGACCTAAATGTACAAAGGGAGAGTTCAGAGAGGGATGGATGGGGAGTTGGGGAGAGGCATGGAAGGACAGAAAAGTGGAGGGAACAGTAGGCATTCATAAAAACAAAGATGGACAGGGCATGGGAAGATAAGGGGAAACAGAATTAGGAAAAAGAGACCCAGGGAGACAGTGCGAGAGACACTCACAAGGCAAGACAGAGGGCCACCTCCTAGGTCTTAGTTCAGCCCCCATCACCACCTGCAATAAAGCAGATGAGGAAACTGAGGCTTGGGAATGGTGGGACTTGGAGGCTTGGGAAACCAGAACTATGGCAAGCCACCCAAGGGCAGAGGGACGGCCTCCCACCTGTCACCCTCCCCAGAGGAAGCCAGTGGCCTTGGGGTGATTTCAAAAGTTGGGCGGGGATGGCAGAGATAAGCAATGGGGGGTGCTAACCCCCCCAGGAGCAGGGAGGAACTAAAGGGGCCCTCTGTCTGCAGACCCAACGGAGGCGGGGGGAGGGGGAGGGAAGCCGGAAACCATGGGGTTTCTGAGAAAGCCGGAGGGCAAGATGCAACAGATAGACACGGAATTGGGGAGCACAGAGGGACCCCAAGGTCCTGGGAGGAGGAAACAAGGGGTTCAAGGAACCCTGGTTATGCAGCCCATCCTCTCCCCTTACAGACCCTTCTAGAGGAGGAAGAGAGGAAGGATGAGGAGGAAGAAGAGGAAGTGGAGGAGGAGTTGAGGAAGGGAGAAAAAGAGGAGGGAAAGAAGGATGAATAAAAAGGAGGGAAGAGGAAAGAGAAGGGGAGGTAAACAAAAGCAAAGAGGAGTGGAAGAAGAGATGTAGAAAGGGGAAGAGAGATGCTGTGAGATACAGAACCAGGAGGAGGGGAGAGAAGGAAGAGGAGAGAGAAGAGGAGGAAAAGAAGATGAAGTAGCAAAAAGAGGGAGAAGAGAATGAGGGTGGAAAAGGGGGAAGAAGAGGACAAAAAAGAGGAGTTGGGAGGAGAGATGGGAGAAAGGGAGAGAGAGAAAGGAAAAGGAGAGGGAATGGAAAGGAGGAAGAAGAGAGAAAGGAAGACAGGGGGCCAAGGAGAGTGGAAGGTGGAGAGGAAAGACAAATAGGCTAAGAAGAGAAAGGGGTAGAAGATGAAGGAAGGGATGATAGGAGGTGAGAAGGTATTAGAGATAAGAGATGCAGGTGTGGGAAGGGAGGAGGAGGGGAATTAGGAGGGAAAGGAGGAATATGGAGACCGAGGAGATAGACTGGGAGGAGGGAAAGGAGGAAAGAGGGCAGGTAGAGCAGGGGGGAGCAGGGGGATGTGTGTGTCTGAGGACCTTCCTGTCCTCACAGATTAACCCCCAGAGGCCCCATGGAGTTCTCTGGCCTGGGGGCCCTGGGGACCTCCGAACCCCTACCCCAGTTTGTGGATCCTGCCCTGGTGTCCTCCACACCAGAGTCGGGGGTTTTCTTCCCCTCTGGGCCTGAGGGTTTGGACGCAGCGGCCTCCTCCACGGCCCCCAGCACAGCCACTGCCGCAGCTGCCACGCTGGCCTACTACAGGGACGCTGAGGCCTACAGACACTCCCCAGGTAACTTTGCTGGCTGCATGCTGTTGGAGCCATGGAGCTCCTCAGCTAGGTTGAAATCTCACTAAGAGGTCATCTTGGAAATGGGCGGAAGCTTCTCACATGGATGTGCTGACCCCTTTCCCTAGTTATGTCCACACTTAGAAGCCAGAAGTGGTGGTGCATACCTGTAAGCCCAGCACTCTAGGAATCTGAGGCAGGAGGATTGCAAGTTCAAGTTCAGCCTGGGCAGGACTCTGTTATTAAAAAAAAAAAAAAAAAAAAAAAAAAGCCCATTACCCTATTTGGTGGGAAGCTAGTGCAGTTGCCATAGTGACCAATGGGACTCCGGATCCAGGAGTTGCCCAGGGGCCAGCAGCTGTTTTGTAGCAATCTTTTTTTTTTTGGTGGGGGGGGCGGGGGGATTCGAACTCAGGTCCTTGTGCTTTCGCAGCAGGCGGTGAAACCACTGAGCTAAATCCCCGGCCGCCAGCAGGTGTTTTGGCAACCTTTGGAAAGGCTGGAAACCTGGCCATGGTGTTGAGGCTGTTGGGCACTACTGCCCCCTGAAAGTGGGGTGATCTCAGACTGACCTCTCCCCTTCTTTCCCCCTTCCTACCCTTTCCTGACCCCAACAGTCTTTCAGGTATACCCACTGCTCAACTGTGTGGAGGGAATCCCGGGGGCCTCACCCTATGCTGGCTGGGCCTACAGCAAGACGGGGCTCTACCCTGCCACAACTGTGTGCCCCAGCCGCGAGGACTCTCCACCCCAGGCCCCGGAAGATACAGATGGCAAGAGCAGCACCAGCTTCCTGGAGACCCTGAAGACGGAGCGCCTGAGTCCAGACCTCCTCACCCTGGGGCCTGCACTGCCTTCATCACTCCCCATCTCCAGCAGTGCTTATGGGAGCCCTGACTTTTCCAGTCCCTTCTTTTCTCCTACTGGGAGCCCCCTCAATTCAACAGCCTATTCCTCCCCCAAGCTTCGTGGAAGCCTGCCGCTGCCCCCCTGTGGTGAGGGTCTTGAAAAAGGGACAGGGAGGTTGGAGGGGGCCGGTGAGGCAAAGTTAAGCTGAGCCTGGCTCCCTTTCCTTGCACTTCACCACACCAGAGGCCAGGGAGTGTGTGAACTGTGGAGCAACGGCCACTCCACTGTGGCGGAGGGACAGGACGGGTCACTACCTGTGCAATGCCTGTGGCCTCTATCACAAAATGAACGGGCAGAACAGGCCTCTCATCCGGCCCAAGAAGCGCCTGGTAAGACTGCAGGCCTGCCTCGCTGGATGGGAACCTTATCCTCAGACATACCAGAAACTGCTGCCTGCCACCCTACGTGGGAACCCAGTGCTAGTCCCATGTGGAAGCCCTGCCCTCATCCCCCCATCCCCAGCCAGGAACTGCTGCCTGTTTCCTAGATTAGCACCCAGCTCTGTATAGAAACTCCCATCCTCAACCCACCTTCAAAGGCTTCAGACAAATCCTGCCCTGGGGTGCGTCTCCCAGATGTGCAAGCTTGGCTGAATGGGGGGTGCTGCCTGGGCACTTGGATTTTTATTTATGTATTTTGCCAGTGCTGGGGATGGAGCCCAGGCATCCACATGTGCTAGGCAAGTGCTCTACTACTAAGCCACACTCTCAGCCCCAGGACATTTTTTAATTCCTCAAATGATTCTGATGTGTGCCCAAATTTGAGAACCACTGATATAGTCCTCCATAGCATACAAAATGAAAACCCTCTATCCTGGACAGGAACCCCTGCCTTCAACCTGACCACCACCTCTTGGGTCCTCTGGTCAGGTACTGCAAGCCCTGATCCCCACTTTCACCTCCCCAGAGCCCTGATCTCACACCCTGTCATCCCCCAGATTGTCAGCAAACGGGCAGGTACTCAGTGCACCAACTGCCAGACAACCACCACCACGCTGTGGCGCAGAAATGCCAGTGGAGACCCTGTGTGCAATGCCTGTGGCCTCTACTACAAGCTACACCAGGTGACCACGGCCCCTGAGCCTCAACCCTGCCTCTCCATCCTCATGCCACACTCTCCTCCTCACACAGCCCCGTTTCTACCTGAACTTTCTCCACTCCTCACAACATCTCCTCCCTCTCTCTCTCTCTCTCTCTCTCTCTCTCTCTCTCTACCAGGGATTGAACCCAGGACCTTGTGCTTGCCAGGCAGGAACGGCAACACTGAGCTACATCCCCAGCCCTCCTCTCTTCTGTCTTTTGCCTTCCCTCTCACTTTCCTTCCTGCTCTTTGCTTCCCTGCCTCCTCACTCTCTCCTTAGCTTCCTCCTTCCATCTTCTCTCCCTTTTTCCTCCTGTTCCTTCCACTCTCTTCTTCCTCTCCACTCTCTCCTCCTTCCTCCATCTCTGTCTCTTTCCTCTTCCCCACATCCAGTTACCCACTAACTTCTATCCCTTTACTGTAGGCCTTTGTTAGCTCCTGTCAGCCTTGAGACTTTCCAACCACAGGCCCTCACCCACTTTGAGTCCTAAGAGTGGTATCTGTGCCAGCCCCTGGGGCACATTCCCATAGTCCTTGAACCAAGTCCCTATTCATAGGGAAGTGGGATGGAAAGGCTCTCCCTGGCCCAGACAAACACAAAGGGCTGGAGCTGGGAACAACCATGGCCTTCCTTTTGGCAGGTGAACCGACCACTGACCATGAGGAAGGACGGTATTCAGACCCGGAACCGCAAGGCGTCTGGAAAAGGGAAAAAGAAGCGAGGATCGAGTCTAGGAGGAGCAGCATCAGCAGAAGGACAAGCTGGTGGCTTCATGGTGGTGGCAGGTGGCAGTGGTAGTGGGAATTGTGGGGAGGTGGCCTCAGGTTTGACACTGGGACCCCCAGGTACTGCCCATCTCTATCAAGGCCTGGGCCCCGTGGTGCTGTCAGGGCCTGTTAGCCACCTTATGCCTTTCCCAGGCCCTTTGCTGGGCTCACCCACAGGTTCCTTCTCCACAGGCCCAGTGCCTCCCACCACCAGCACCACTGTGGTGGCACCACTAAGTTCCTGAGGGCACAGAGCATGGCCTCAGGGGACAGGGATGGTGTCCTCTCTTACAGCCAGCAGTCTATGCAACCCAATTGTCTGGGCCTCATATACGCCCTGGCCTGGATCTTCAAAGTTTTTGTAAAATAAAATAATAATAAAACTAGAACTGTGGATCTGTGTGTGACTGAGTAAACGGCATTGTTAATGTGGGGTGTGTGGCCGCATGTGCTTCTCATGACAGCAGTTGGCTAAAATGTACAGCCAGCATGATGGTGGGTGAGGTGGCCTGTGTGACCCTTTGTGACCGAGTTGATGTACAAATGTAACAATATATCCAAGACTCTGTGGAGAGCGTTCAATGGTTCCATATATCATGGTGAGATGACATGTGACCAGCTAACTGGGGATGAGGCAGTGTGAGATGCCATGTATGGCACCAGGTGACCTGAGGACAGCATGTAGAAGTGTCTATACAATATTGGTGAGGAGGAAGCACGTGGGGCTGTAGTGGTGCAGTTGTGCATGACTCTGGATGGTCTCTAAGACAGTGTGAGAGCACATCCTGCACTGGGCACAGAATCTGCAGGATACACATCTTCGGAATGTTGAGCCAGAAGTGTGTGACTGTGTGAAGATGGGACAGTATGACTGTGAGGAGTTGAGAACAGCAGTATTTCCCCGCCAGTCTTGCATCTGTGTGGGTGTGTATGTGTGTATCTGTGTGGCATGTGCCTTGTCACAGTGCCTCTGAGTGGCTGACAATGTTTGTTTATGGAGGTATCAACAGGCATAGTTTCTCAGGTGTCAGGGAACTTTAGCCTTGGAGAGAGCAAAGTGAAGAATTGTCAGGCTGGGATTGGTAGCTGCCAGGGTCAGAAGGCCAGTGCTGGAGGTTGGGGTGTTTGCCATACCTTCTGGTCAGTTATCTCATCACCCTTGGCCAAGCTCCTTAGCCTGCAGCTCCGTGGAAAATGGAAGAGAATGATGGGGGAGATCAGGACATGAGATAGGAAGTTCCACACAGTGCCAGCATCCTCCCCAACAAACCTGCTCACTTGAATGAACTGCTCCCCTCAAAGCCAAATCTGTCTTTCAATTTAACAAGCACATAGGAACATACTCTTGAGTTGGGGACATCCTAAGGAGGACAGGTCTTAGGCACATCCAGGCAACACAGCTCAGCAAGGGGCCGGGTCAGACAGTCTTGACAGTTCATCTTGACCTCTCATCCAGCTGCTGCCCATAGCAAATGGCACCATTTCCAGAGGGCTCACAGTGGGGTTGGATGACAGGCTGGGGGTCTTTGGTAGCTTTAGTTCATTAATACTTGAAGAAAAAAAAATGCCAAGAGAAAAGAACCCTCATACTCATTTCACTCGTGAAAGTGAGGCCTTGCCCTGACCACACCAATTTAAGGAGTGTTATTTACAGTCTGCATGTAAGTGTTATTTATACTTGATTGAGCTGCTTCTCTATGCCTTCTTCCCTAGAGCTTCAGAGATGGGAATTTTGAGAGCCCATGGATCCTGAGCATATTATGGATAAGCAGCTGTCCCCATGGAACAACATCCCGTCATCCAGTTGTCACAGCAGTGCCGCAGAATAGCCCAATGCAACAGCCTATGCTCCCTTCCAGGGACTGCCCAGAATGGCCCTGATATGTAAAGCCACACCCTGCAGGAACTCCCATATTCTCACATGCATTTTTTTTGCAGTGTTGGGAATGGAACCCAGGGCCTTGCACATGTTAGGCCAGCGCTCTGTGCTGATCTATATCCTCAACTCTGCTTTAAAATTTTATTCTGAGACAGGGTCTCGCTCAGTTGCCCAGGCTGGCTTCCTTGACCTTATCTTGACCAGCAACTTCACTCAGAAGCAGTGCTGGACAGGTCCTGTCCCCTACAGTAACAGTTGCCCCAGCCTGAGACAGGGGGCTGGATCTGAATCTCTAAGGGAACCTTTCTCTAATTATCAACAGAAAGCCCATTCTGGTCCTGGGCAGGAACATATCACCATCTTGAAGAGAAGGCCCTTGTCCTCCCCCAGCATAGAAGCTCTGCTCAGCCCAATTAGGAATCTCTGAAATCACACTGTAAGGAATGCCCCCATCAAGGGCTGGGGATTTAACTCAGCGGTTCCACCTGCCTTGCAATCAGAAGGACCCGAGTTCGATCCCCGGTACTAAAAAAAGAAAGCCCCCCCCCATCAAGGTCCAGAGTTCGATCCCCAGTACAAAAAAAAAAAAAAACCAAAAAGGAAGGCCCCACACCATCCCCAGTGGGAATACCACTGTCCTCAAGCTGGGTGGCAGCCTCACTCTCCAGGAAGCATCTGAGATACACCTCACTCATAAACCAAATTCTGAACCACAGCCCTGGCTCTCTTTACAGAAATTCCCATCTTCAACCCCTTTAGGAACCCAGACTATGTGTGGAACCCTTGCCCTCATCATTGGCAATGACCCTTGACATCACTCTGTACAACAGTCCTGGATCACGCACCTACCCTGTGGCATCCCTAGGAATCTAGGATCCAACTTGCAACATGAACCTCAGTCTGGAACTTGTATAGAAAGCCTTTTCCTGACCATGTGGCTGGAACACCAGGCCCATCTTTTACTCTGAACCCCAACTTATCTTTATTTTTTTCAGTAGCACTAGGGATTGAACCTAGAGCCTTCTCACTGAGCTACCTTTACCCAGTATCCTATCTTTTTTTTTTTTTTTGGTACCAGGGATCAAACTCGGGTCCTTGCGCTTGTGAGGCAGGCGGCAGAACCACTGAGTTAAATCCTCGACCCTAATTTATTTTGGTTTTTTCTCTCCTCTCTCTTTATTTATTCAATTTTTTGGTACCAGGAATCGAACTTTGGACCTTGTGCTTGCAAGGCAGGCTCAGCATCACTGAGCTTAATCCCTGCCCCTCCCCCTTTATTTTGAGACAAACTTGCCATCTCCTGACTCTCAGCCTCCCAAAGTGCTGGGTTACAGGCCAGGGCCACTGTGCCCTGCCTGACTTATCCTAAAGGCAACTATGGCTTCACCTGGCATAGCACCCCTCCCCACTGCATGGCTTCTATGTGTTGAGGCTGACAAGGCCCCCCATCCTCTCCTTGCATTAGCTCCCCTTCCCTGATCCTTTACAGGAAGCCTGGCTGTACAAGTGTACCAGGATCTCTGACTTGATTTTCTGTAGAAAACTTTTCCTGGTCATGTATGATGGCACATACAGCACTCTTGGAGGTTAAGGCAGGAGGATTCTAAATTCAAGCCAAGCCTGGGCAATTTAGTAACTTTTATTTATTTATTTATGTTTTTTTTTGAGACAGGGTTTCACTATGTAGTTCAGGCTGGTCTTGAACGCACCACGTAGCCCAGGCTGGCCTTGAACTCATAACAATCCTCTTGCCTCAGCGTCCGAGAGCTGGGATTACAGGCCTGCACCCCCCACACCCAGCAACAATTTAGCAATTTTGTGAGACTCTGTTTCAAAATTTAAAAAAGGGCTAGGAATGTAGCTCAGTGCAAGACCTGGAGTTTAATCCCCAGAAGAAAAGAAAACCTCTTTGCTGAATCTCAACTGAAATCCTTCACATATTTACAGGAATCTCTCCTGACGTAACACAAGAAGCCCTGATGGGATTCTCTGTAATAGCTTTTGCCCTGGTAGCCCTGTCCTCAGCCTGCACAGGAACCACTGTCCTGACCCCACAGAAGAAACACTAACCTGAATAGCTGAAGGAACCAGGGTTCAAAATCTGCAGGGACCCTCCTATATGATTCCCAGCAGGAACTGTGTCCTAAGCTGCTACAGAAACCCCTGCCTTTATGCTCAGTGGGAACCTTTGGTTTGGCTCTTTAGAGGAATCCAAGAAATGAATTCGTGTAAAACTCCTGCACTGTAGGGGAACCTGCTCTGATTTTGTTAAACCCATAATCTAAACCAGGCATGGTGGTACATGTCTATAGTCCCAGCTACTTGGCTCTTTTGTTGTTGTTGTTTTTGTTATTTGCAGTGCTGAGGATCAAACCTAGGGTCTCACACATGCTAGGCAAGTGCTCTACCATGAGTTAAATTTCTAGCCTTAGGATTCTGATATTTTCCTCTTTTTCTGTTCTTTTTTCTTTTCTTCTGCTGTGCTGGGGATGGAATCCAGGCCCTTGCACATTCTAGATAAGTGTTCTACCACTGAGCTACACCTCCTGTCTGTGTCCCACTTACTCAGGAGGCTGAGGCAGAAGGATCGCTTGAGCTTAGGAGTTCAAGGCCAGACTGGGCAACACAGTGATATCCCATCTTGGAAAAAATAAAAAAAAGAACATGCCACAGAGACCATATGTAGCCTGCAAAGTCTCCACTATTTACTACATGGAATAGTAACTTGTAGAGAAACTTGGCTGACCCCTGCTCTACAGGAACCTCTCTTCTGACCAAACAGGAAAATGAACTTTGCTGGGCCTGGTAGCCCACACTTGTAATCCTAGCACTTGGGGGGCTGAGGCAGGAGCATTGCCATGAATTCCAGACCAGCCTGAACTACATAGTGAGACCCTGTCTCAAAAAGGAAAAAAAAAGAAGAAAAAGAAAAAAGAAACAACCCTTGTTATGGCTTCTGTTTAGATCTCCCCCCAAAGCCTCATGGGGTCATAGGTGGGGCTTTTTCAGATCTAGACTCTAGATCTAGAGTGTGTGACACTGGAATTGATTCATGGTGCAATGCTAGGCTCAGCACTAGGATTAAGGGTGTGAGTGTTATCAGCTCTAAGTAGCCTGCATAAGATGTAAGGGACAGAAAGAACTGTGGTCGTCCCTTGCTTGCTTGTTTGGGAGTGAATTGTAGCTCCTCAGCAATGACCCTCTGCTATGCCAACCTGCCTTGGAGCCAGCGATTATGGACTGAAACCTCTACAAACTGTGAGCTAAATAAACCTTTCCTCCTTTAACTTTGGGTGTCAGGTATTTTGTCTCAGCAACCAGAGAAAAGTTACTAAGACAACCCCTTAGTCTCTTTAGTCTATTACTTTGCAGACATCACAACCTCAGAATATTCTTCAATATATATCACTAAATGTTTTCTTTGATAAGTATAGAGATTTGAAGATCCTGGGTCTGTGACCCTCTGGCATTAAGAGAAAAAGTCATGTTTGGGTGGAAAATGAGTGGAAGGAAAAAGGCTGAAAGTGGCATTTTCAAGAGGGTCGGAGGGCCTGGCTACTGGGCGGCAAAGCTGTCAATCTGTTTGTTAGTCAGCAATGCTGACTAACAGACCGCTTATCTCTCAGGCCCCAGCCTACAGCCGGGTAGGAAATGGTGGAGAATGAGAGGGAGATTAGGAGGACAAACCGGCCTCTTGTGGGTCTGATATTTAGACACTGGGTAGGAGATGCAGGGGTGAGCCCAGGGACAATTCCCTTTACCTCCCCCCAAATGCCCGTATGCTTTCTAAAGCAGAGGTTACCGGGAGGAGGGGACAGACAGACCCACCACCCATGAGAAATTCCCCTTCCCACGTCCATTCTGCCCCCGCATTATTATTATCATAACTTTCCAGATGAGAAAACGAAGCACAGAGCTGTTCAGTAACTAGCCCACGGTCACATGGCTAAGTCCTATAACCTCAGTTTCCTTATCTGCAAAGCCGCCTTAATAATGGGAACTACCTCACAGAACTGTGGTTTTCAACAACGCCTGTCATTCCCATTACTCGTCCCTGTTGAGACTCCTTCCACGCCACCTCCTATTTTCGTGGCAGATTAACAGCTAACATTAGGCACCTCTTCTGGACCACCGTTGTTAATATTCTCACAACGTTTATCATCATTACCACGCCCACTTTGGCCACCCACCAGCCATCAACCTAGTTAGCCCAGCCACCAGCACGCCCGCGTACGTCATCACTGCGCGCTGCGCGGGAACCCCTGGGAGGAGACGCCCCTTCCTAACGCCCTCGCTTCCTTGCTCGCTCTGGAATCACCGCACCGCAGTTAGCGTGGGTCTGGAGGGCTCCTAAGGTGACTGGGCAGGGACGGAAGGTCGGGAGCTCTGGCAACCAGAACGACAGAGGCAGTAGCTGAGGTAGGGAAGCTCATGAGCCGGAGTCGGGTCTCGAACTGCTGATCCGCGCTTTACGCAGGCGCTGTACGACTCGCGTCACTCGCAGACGCACCGTTTTGTGAGATCGCGAGAGGTGTGGCCTGGTGCGGAAGGCGAGCCAACCGCACTGTCCAGGCTGTGGGCGGGATCTGGGTGGGCAGTAAAGACATCCAGCCCAATGGAAAAGAGAGGATCCCGCACCCGCGGCCAGACGGTCGCCGGAAAGTTGGCAGCGTGAGCCAAGGGCTGCGCTCAGTGAGTGGGGCCAGGAGGATTGGCTGGAATCGACGGCTGGGGCGGGAAGGGGCGGAGGCTCGTGGGAGGCGGCTCAGGACTGGCTGCGGGGACCTAAAGAAAAGCTAAAGATCCGGTCTGGGCAGGGGGTGGGGTCCGGTGGAAGGAAAGGGGTAGTTGCCGGAGGATCGGGGCTGGTTGAAACGCTAGGGGCGGGGATCTGGTGGAGTCAAGGTGGAGTCGAGGCTGGGGCTGGGGCTGGCAGAGAAAGCTGGGTGATTACCTGAGATAAGCCAGAAAGGGCAGGTTTATGAAGGGATGTGGTCTGGGCGAGATTGAGAGGAAAGGAGGGGTCTGGGAATGAAGCTTGGTAGAGTGGAGGGCCGTGATTGTCTGGAAAGGGCAGGCCCAAAATGGACTGAGCCTAGGGAGGGTCGAGGTTAGTTGGTTTGGGAAAGAGTAAGACTGGGAAAGAATCAGGGGAAAGAGATGGAGCCCAGTGGAACAGACACCTCCGTAGACTGAGAGGGCCTGGGAGGGGCGGGGATTAGAAGGCAGTGGGGAATAGCGTAGTTTAGGGAGTTTGTCTAGGGGCGGGGCCTTGGAAGGGGTAGGGATGGGGGTGGTCCCCAGGGCGATCCAGCCCCCTCACTGCCCTCTCCACACCACCCCTCAGGGGCGTGTCAGAGGTGAAGGTTTCCTGATCATGACCTCCACCGGCCAAGATTCCACCACAACCAGGCTTCGAAGGAGTAGGCACAACCCCCAGTCGCCCCTTCACGACTCCAGTGTCACTTGGGTGAGGCCCCAGACCTGCCCTGATGAGGGGGAGGGAGAACCAGCCCGCCCCTCCTGGACTCTGACTCTGACTCTGCTTGGCAGAAGCGAAGTATTAAGAAGGGTGCTGTACCCCGCTCCAGCCCCAGTCTAGCAGAGGTGAAGAAGAAGGGCAAAATGAAGAAACTCGGTCAAGCAGCGGAAGATGACCTAATCATGGGTCTTCAAGGGCTGGTGAGTGGGGCCTGGCCCCATTTGTGCTCCTGTGACAAATCAGAACCCCAAGGCTCCCACCATGGACCATAGAGAATGCTCCCTTTGCCTTGAGTGGATCTGTATCTCTCTCTTTTTCTCTGCAGGATATGAACCCTGAGGCCAAGGTCCTTGTTGGCACTGGGCTGGTGTTCGATGAGCAGCTAAATGAATTCCATTGCCTCTGGGATGACAGGTGAGGCTGAGTCCTCCAGGCTGACCCCAAATATACAGATACACTCATGCATCCCACCAAGTAAGAACAAATCCTTTTTTTTTTTCCTTTTTTTTTTTTTGAGACAAGTCTCACTATGTCGTTCAGGCTAGTTTTGAACTCTATGTAGCTCAGTCTGGCTTCAAACTCATGGCAGTCTTCCTACCTCATCCTCCTGAGTGCTAGAATTATAGACAAGGACCACCAGGCCACAGCTCAGAATGAATCCTTTCTAAAATTGTCCTGAAGACTGGAAGCAGAGAATTTGGAAAGATGGTGCTCTGCCGGGCACGGTGGTGCGTGCCTGTAATCCCAGTACTCGGGAGGCTGAGGCAGGAGGATTAGTGTGAATTCGAGGCCAGCCATGGTCAGGGATTTAGCTCAGTGATTCTGCTGCCTGCTTTGCAAGCACAAGGACCTGAGTTTGATCCCTGACACCAAAAAAAAAAAAAAACAATTGAGGCCAGCCTGAATTACAGAGCAAGACCCTGTGTAAAGAAAAGAAAAGAAAAAAGAAAGGTGGAACTCACGCTTGAAAGCATTCCCCTTGTTTAGCCAACATGTATTTATTGAAGTGCCTATTCATACTAAGAGTTGGTGATATAATGTGCCAAACAAAACAGGGTCCCTTCTCAGGGACCTGGCTGATGAGTAGAAGGACAGATCACTTAAACAGCCAACAGCAGTAGGAGTGTTTAATCTTACAGTAACATCCAGGGTTTCCTGAAGCCTTCCTCGAGAAAGGGACATTTGTGTGGAAACAGAATGATCACCCCCTGACTGTCCTTTCAAAAGAATCAGCCAATTTTTCGCTCTGTGTTCAAAATATATTCAGTGTCTGCCCTCTCCTCATAGTCCTCTGTCTGCAGCCTCCATACAGCAGCCTAAAACACATGTATAGGATGATGTTCCTTTTCTTAAAATATTTCAAGGGCAGACCATTTCTTTCAAGGTAAAGTGTGACTTTTTCATCCTGGCCTCTAGGGTTCCACATGATCTAGCTCCACATCACCTATGTGAGCTCACCCCCCGCCATTTGCTTCATTTCACTTTACCCACACCTGACCCTTTGCTGTTCTGCTAGCCTGCCAGGTACCCTCAGGTTTTTACCCTTGACTGATCCCTTTCCAACTTGCACATCTCAAAGAGACTTTCTTAGAGAGAGTTGGCCTGGCCACCACCTTCCCTCCACATGTGATCTTAGATATTTTCCTAACTCCAGCCGATGTTTGTTAATCATTATACTCATGTGTTTACTGATTTAGTAGCTATCTCCCTTATCCTGACCTAAGACTAATTCATGAGGGCAAAAGACTCATTTGTGGAATGCATATTTACTGTCTATGCAGGAGCTAGGAGTACAGCAGTAGACAAAACTAACAACCTTGCCTTCAGAGTGAGGGGAAAGAAGTAAACAGACGAATATGAACTGGATGATACAGAGTGTTGGATAGAACACTAAGGGTGGGGGCGGTGATTTAGCTCAGTGGTTTCGCTGCCTGTTGCGCAAACGCAAAGACCCGAGTTCAATCTCCGGTACTAAAGAAAAAAAAAGAACACTAAGGTGGGGGTGGGGTAGCAGAGTGTGGTGGAGGGGGTGACATCCACATTCCCATTGAATAGGACGGTCAGGGACAGCCTCGCTGACAGTTGAGCGGGCTCTGAAGGAGGCGAAGGAGGGAGCCGTGGCGCCATCTGGGAGAAGTGGGCTCTAGGCCCGAAGGACAGCTGGAATAAAGTCTCAGGGTTGTCTGAAGGGTATGTGGTAGGCTGAGAGCAGGGAGACCAGTTCGGGTGAAGCAGAGCACAGGAAGGGGCAAGCGGTAGGCAATGGGATCAGAAAGGTGATGGGGCAGATTGCTTACAGCCCTCTAGACCTAGCCTTTGGTGTTTACTCAGAATGGGATGGGAGCCAGGAGAGGGTTTTGAGTGGCTGAGGGCTGTGATCTAATTAGGATTTTTTTTTCTGATTAGGATTTTAACTACTGCCTTGCTGCTGTGTGTGGAAAGGATGTTGGAGGAGCAAGGGTGGAGACAAGAGGTCTAGGAGATGATGGGGTGGCCTGGGCTGGAGGTTAGAGTGGCAGCAGTGACAGTGGGAAGGACAAGGTCAACAACAGGTGGCAGGGCTGAGCCCCAGGAGTGGGGGGAACAGCTAAGGAAGGGTGGGTGGGGAGATGTGAGAGCAGACAGGGTGCTTCTCAGCGTCCCCATTCTGTGTGTATGTAACTGCATCTCCGTCTTTCTAGCTTCCCTGAACGTCCTGAGCGGCTCCATGCCATCAAGGAGCAGCTGATCCAGGAAGGGCTCCTGGATCGCTGTGTGTCCTTTCAGGTGAGGCCCCCAGTGGACACTGGGAGGAGGGGAGGGAGCTGGCAGGACCGGGCATAGCCTGAGTCTTAGCCCCTTATTCCTCCTGTCTCCTCAGGCCCGCTTTGCTGAAAAGGAAGAGCTGATGTTGGTTCACAGGTTAATGCTTGGGAGCCTGTCGGGCTGGGACTAACCAAGGCAGGCTGGATGCTCTGGGAAGGAATGTCACAGCACTGTGGTTGGCCTTGGGCAAGTCACCAAGCCTGCTAGAATTAGTGTTATTGCCTGTAATATGAGGGCTGGTAAACATAAAGCTCCCCAGGAGGGCTCGATGAATCCCAGGTGCTTCAATCCAGCCTAACAATTCATGGGCCCAGGGTGAACTGTGGTGGGCAGAGTGATCAAGGGGATCCCCCCCAGGGGCCTACTGAAACCCAGAGTAAGAGGCTTGGAGTGACATGGCTCAGAGGAAGCTAGCTTGGCAGAGAGAAGGTAGCTGAGCTAAGTTCTGAGAGGAGAAAAGCAGTCAGTCTGATTGAGAGGAAGGCTGAGGGAGGGAGGAAACAGACAGCTGGAAGAGTCCAGCTGAGAGCCTGGAAGGAGGATTTGGGGGGCTAGACCAGGAGAGAAAGGATATTACTGAAAGTGAAGAGGGCTAGGGAAAAAACAGACTGTGTCCTATGTCACACCTGTTCCCTCAGGTTGACAATAGGGGGAGGACTGATTTGAGCAAAAGTGTTGGTGTGTGGAGGGCTCAACTAAGGGGACAGGGCCCTGACTCTCATCCTTTATGTGTGTCCCCAGCCTAGAATTTATTGACCTGATGGAAACGACCCAGCATATGAATGAGAGAGAACTCCGACTACTAGCGGATACCTATGACTCAGTTTATCTGCATCCGGTATGGATGGGCACTGTTCCGGTCAAGGAGTGGTGGCAATCCAGGGGTCCCTTGTCACTATTCCCACCTTATTCTGGTTGAACCCACCAAGCAGATAGGGCTGCTCCTCTGACCCTCTCTCTGGCTCCCTACTGTCTGCAGAACTCTTACACCTGTGCCTGCCTGGCCTCAGGCTCTGTCCTTAGGCTGGTGGATGCGGTCCTGGGTGCTGAGATACGGAATGGCATGGCCATCATCAGGTAAGACCCTTTGGCATGTTATTACTTCCATTTTTAAAAAGTCCTTCTCTCAAGTGTGAAGCATATAGGCCTAGGTATTACCTTCATGTAGTATGAGACAGAAAGCACAAAAGAGAGTACAATAAAAAGTCTCTTTTCCATCCTTGCCTCCCATATGCCCATTCCTCTCCTGGGAGTAGTCATCGTAACCAGTGACTCCTGTGTCTTCCCACAGGTAGTCTTATCTAAGGAATAAGTTTCATATTCCGTTAGTTCTAAGGTATACAGTTTTTCATATCTAGAACATCTTGAAATCCAGATGCATCTAACAGTGATGTGTCAGAATTTCAACGGGAGCATTTTCTGCTTTGTTATTGTGGTGTAAAATCATGGAACATCTTGTCACAGTTGGCTTTCCAGAATTGACGAAATACAGAAGATGGAACCTTTGTCCCCTACCCCTTTGCTTTTTAACAACTCCTGTAGTCAGCACTTGACACATAACTGTCTATGCCATACATTTTTCACTTACACGTCTCAGAAAGCTTTCTTTAACAGTATGGAGCTTAGACCATACGCAGTGGATACCATTGTATAAATGCACTTTGAATTAACTACTCTCCCACCAATGAGCACTTAGGTTTGCCCCAGTTTTTTGCTGCTTCAAACAAATGTCACAGCAAATATGGTGGCACATTTATAAACAAGTTATTTTACCCAGTTTGTTGTACAGTTTGTGGGCTAAGTCCCCACAGCAGAATAACTGGGTATGAGAACTTATGCTAGGATAACTTTAATGATCAGTTTCAAATCTCCTTTGGAGTTAAAGCAGTAGATTGGTGGTCTTGACAGTTTGAGAGTCCCAAGTTATTCAGATCCTGGCAGATTAATGGCACTGACAAAAGAGAAGTTGGTGGTCCCAGGATTAGAGAGCAGGAGGGGGCTGTCTCTGTGAAGAGTAGGATGCTGTCTCTCATCTGTGGCCTTCCCTGTCCTGCCCAGGCCTCCTGGACACCACGCCCAGCACAGTCTTATGGATGGGTATTGCATGTTCAACCATGTGGCTGTGGCTGCCCGCTACGCTCAAAAGAAGCACCGCATTCAGAGGTCAGTGGCAGAGAGCAGGTGGGATAGGATAGAGTACCTTCCCTCCTGGATCTCCTTGCACAGAGCACCCCCCTTTCTCCTTGCTCACAGGGTCCTTATTGTGGACTGGGATGTGCACCATGGTCAAGGAACACAGTTCACTTTTGATCAGGACCCCAGGTACACCTCAAGTCCCACCCTAGCTGAGCTACCCCCTCCCCTACCCTTACAGGCACAGTCAGAAAGGCTGGGAAGCAGGGGAAAGGCTTCATCTTCATTGGGCCCCCCTGGGACCAGGGTCTGTACTCCTCCCTGTGTGTCTGTTGTATCCTTATTTCACTGGCAGGAACTGTTGGATTCCCATTTTACAGATGGAGATTGAGCCTTACCAGTTCAGAGATCACACAGAGAAGAAGTGGGAGAGATTTGACCCACAAATATTTGGATATTTCTTCATTCTGAATTGTTTTCTCCTTGGTCCTTCTCTTTCTTTTCTTTCTTTCTTTCTTTTTTTTTTTTTTTTTTTTTTTGAGGCAAGGTCTCCCTTTGTAGTTCTGGCTGGCCTTGAACTCACTGTGTAACCCAGGCTGCCTTTGAACTCAGCAACCCTCCTGCCTCAGCCTCCCCACCCTCCCGAGTGCTAGGATAACAGGTGTGCACCACCATGCCCAGCATTGTAGTTTTTTGTTTTTTGGGGTGTTATTTTTGGTACAGGAATTGAACTCAGGACCTTGCAGTTGCCAAGCAGGTATGGCACCACTGAGCTACATCCCCGGCAGTCCTTCTCTTTCATACTGATGGTTTTTCTTCAAATGTCTCTCCATGCCTTTTGATCTCCATTTTCCTCATCTTTCAGTCTCTTAAGTCCAGCAGCAGGGAGACAAATTGGGCAGTCCTTAAATGCTGTTATGTAGGTAAGGAAAACCCGTAAAACTAAAGTCAAGTAGATGCAAAAGCAAGTAAATGTGGTGAGTTGGTCATTTAGCGAATTGGCTATGCATAATTGATTTTTCATGGATTGACCTGGATTTGCACTTGACTTCTCCAGAAGGGAAACTTTAGGCCATCTTGGGTGGGTGCTTGCCCACCTACTCAGCATGGGAGAGGGCCCTAGACTCCTAGAGCCTCAGCATCTACTTTCCAGAGATTTGTTGAAATCTTGACTGAGAAACTTTCTCTTGTTTTCTTTCTGGATTGATTTTTTTTTTCAGTGCTAGGGATTGAACCCAGGGCTTCCTGCATGCTAGGCAAGTGCTTCACCACTGAGCCACACCCCCAGTCTGATATTTGTTTGAAATTCCTTTACTGGCTGGGGTTGTAGCTCAGTGGGAGAGTACATACTGTATATGCAAGATCCTAGGGTCCTTCTTCAGCACCAATAAATAAATACATAGGCAGGTGCGATGGGTGCAGGGCTATAATCCCAGTGGTTTGGGAGGCCAAGAAAGGAGGTTCGTAAGTTCAAGGGCAGCTTTTTAAAAATTATTTTTTGGGGGCCGGGGATTTAGCTCAGTGGTTTTGCTGCCTGCTGTACAAGCGCAAGGACCTGAGTTCGATCTCCGGTACAAAAAAAAAATTATTTTTTTAATTTTTAAGAAAGGGGTAGGGGCCGGGGATTTAGCTCAGTGGTTCCATCGCCTGCCTCACAAGAGCAAGGTCCCGAGTTCGATCCCTGGTACCAAAAAAAAATAAAGAAAGAAAGGGGTAGGGATGTAGTTTAGTGAGAAGGCCCTGGGTTCAATCTTCAGTACCAGGAGAAATAAATAAATAAAAGGCCTTTACTGCCTTTTTATTATTATTTTGTTGTGGTTTTTTTTTGAGACAAGGTCTCACTATGTGACCCAGGCTGGCCTAGAACTCACTATGTAACCCAGGCTGGCCCAGTAGTTGAATTTATTTTTAATTTTATTTATTTTTTTATTTAAAAATTTTTTTGGTACCAGGAATCGAACTCAGGGCCTCATGCTCACCAGGCAGGCACTGTGCCACTGAGCTACATTCCTGGCCCAGTTGAATTTATTTTAAATCCCTTCTGGACTGAGGTGTAGCTCCAGTGGTGGAGGACTTGCCTGGCATGCATGAGGCCCTCTGAGTTCCACCCCTAGCACTGCAGTCAATCAACCAATCAGTTCCCTTCTGTTTTTTTTTTTTTTTTGGTACCAGGGATGGAACTCAGGTCCTTGCACTTGCAAGGCAGGTGATGGAGCCACTGAGCTACATCCCTGGCCCAGTTCCCTTCTGTTTGTTTTATAAATCTAGTTTTTTTGGGTCTACCTTTTTTTTTTTTTTGGTACCGGGATTGAACTCAGGTCCTTGCGCTTACAAGACAGGCAGTGGAACCACTGAGCTAAATCCCCGGCCCTACTTCTTTTCTTTGTTGACTCTGGTAGCTTTCTTGTGGAGTTGGCTTTCTTTAAATATTTTGTTTCTTTTCTTCTAGTGAAATTTTTTTTTTTTGGTACTGGGGATCGAACTCAGGACCTTCCCCTTGTGGGGTAGGTGGTGGAACCACTGAGCTAAATCCCCGGCCCTAGTGATAATATTTTTATATGATGAAACTATCTAAAAATATGGAACACTGCATAAATTTGTGCATCATCCTTTCATGGGGGCCATGCTAATTTCTGTATTGTTCCAGTTTTAGTATAAGTGCTGCCAAAGTGAGCACCCTGGTGATAATATTTATGACTTCCTGTATATTTCTCTTCTTCTAATGGTTACCTTACTAAAAGTTTAGACCCAATGTTTAAATACCAGTGTCAAAAATCAAACAGCCAGGCCCAGTGGTGCATATCTGTAATCTCAGCATTTGGGAGGCTGAGGCAGGAGAATTGCTGCAAGTTCAGGGCCAGCCTGGGCTACATAGTGAGTTCAAGGCCTGCCTGAACTGCACTGAAACAATGTGGATGAACAGATAGATGGATGGGATGGACAGATGGGCAATAGATTATTCATTGTGCTTTCCCCAGTAGGAATTAAGTCCCCCACAGTCCTATGCCACGCTTTTAGTTAGAACCTGTTCATCATGCTTTGCAGTGAGAACCTGTATGTCATGTCCTTTCAGTCAGAATCTGTTCATCTGTCTTTTCTATCAGAATTCGTTTATCATGCTTTTAATTTTTTTTTGGTACTGGGGATTGAACTCAGGACCTTGCACTTGCCAGGCAGGCGCCTACACCATTGAGCTACATCCCCGGCTGTCATGCTTTTTAGTACCCATCTGTTGGTCTTCTCCCCGCCTGAGTGCTCACTTCCTCACCTGTAGAATACAAATGTAGTAGAAGTGGCCTATAAGCCAGTGGGGAGAAGGGATTAGCCTCGTGACAGTCCTAGCCATCACCCCAACTGTAGCTCCACACATAGATCCAAGTCCTACCTGGCCTTACCCCTGGCCCCTAGTTTTTCCCCTTCCTGAGCTCCCCAGCCTGGCCTGAGGCTCTTTGCAGCAGAGCTGGCTCCCCCAGCTAAGAGCCCCATGGCCCCCGAGTGCCTGCAGTGTCAGGGGATTTGTCTTGCTGTTCCTACCTTGTTGACAGAGGCAGTTGGCAGGCAGATATGATCTAGAGTAGGTATGTCCAACCTGTGGCTCACGGGCCTCTTGCCCTCTTTTTTTTTTTTTTTTTCCTTTTTTCAGTACCAGTGATCGAACTCAGGACCTTGCGCTTGTAAGGTAGGTGCGGCGCCACTGAGCTAAATCCCCGGCCCTTGTCCTCTTTTCTTTAATGTTATAATAAATATTAAAAAGGAAGATTTGGGGCTGGGGATTTAGCTCAGTGGTTCCGCCGCCTGTCCTGCAAGCTCAAGGACCCGAGATCAATCCCTGGTACCCCCAAAAAACAAAACAACCAAACAAAAAGACAGGTTTGTCAATCATATACATTAACTATATTATATATTTTATATGTGGCCCAAGACAATTCTTCTTTACTCAGTGCAGCCCAGGTGGGCCAGGCAACCCATAGCCCACAGGTTGGACATGCCTGACTAGTCTCGCACTGGATCAGGAGGTCCCAGGGGCTGGGGAAGACCCCATAGCACTTGGGACCTTGGACCTGAGTCTGGAATTGGGTAGGCACTGAAGGGGCAGTGCTGTTCGCTAGGGGAGGGACCAAATGAATGAGTGAGAAAATGGGTAAATAAATGAAAGAATTAATAAATGAGAAGGTGAATAAGTTGGTGACTGAATGGAAAGATAAATTAATGGAAGAATGGATGTACAAATTAGTGCCTCGTGTGTTGAGACATGCTTGTAATCCCAGTACTATGGAGGCTGAGGCAGGATTGCAAGTTGGAGCCTAGCCTGGGAAATTTAATAACTTAGTGAGATCCTGTATCAAAAATTTAAAAAGGGCTGGAGATACAGCTCAGTGTAAAGGCCCTGGGTTCAATCCCCATTACTGCAAAAAAATATATTTTAAAGAATTGGTGGGGAAATTAATGGAGAGAATGACGAGGTTTTGGATGGGGAAGTGAGTGGGTGAGTGAACTGTGACAGCTATGGGTTGGGAGTATCTGGAGACTGTTCTCCAACCTCCTCACCATTTTTCATTTGCAGTGCTGGGGATTGAACCCAGGGCCACATGCATGCTAGGCAACCCTTCACCTCATTGTTTTTTTCTGCCCCCAGTGTCCTCTATTTTTCCATCCATCGTTATGAGCAGGGTCGGTTCTGGCCCCACCTTAAGGCCTCTAACTGGTCTACTACTGGTTTTGGCCAGGGTCAAGGTTACACCATCAATGTGCCTTGGAACCAGGTCAGTATCTCCCACCCTCTGCCCCCAAAGTGAGGCCCAGCCCTACCCTTCTGCTCTCTCAGGCAGGTAGCTGCCCATTCCCATCTTACCTCTGTCCACAGGTGGGGATGCGGGACGCTGACTACATTGCTGCTTTTCTGCACATCCTGCTACCAGTTGCCTTTGAGGTCCTGGGGTCTGGGAAATGTTGGGGTGAGGGGCAATAGTAAGGGATGGCCCAGGAGGACAGATGGTCTCATGTAGTTTGTTCCTCCCTCAGTTCCAGCCTCAGCTGGTCCTAGTGGCTGCTGGATTTGATGCCATACAAGGGGATCCCAAGGTAAGATAGGCCTCTGAGGTTGGCAGGTGAGCAAAAGGAGCTGCATAGAACCAGGCTCATCCTCCATGTGTCCCCAGGGTGAGATGGCCACCACTCCGGCAGGGTTCGCCCAGCTAACCCACTTGCTCATGGGTCTGGCAGGAGGCAAGCTGATCCTGTCTCTGGAGGTAAGTGGGCTTTGTCTTTCAACCTGTGAACCCTCGAGGGCTTCAGAGCAGAGCTTTCGTGCTACAGTGTGGCTCAGTGGTAGAGCACTTGCCTAGTATGCATGTGTCCCTGAGTTCAATCCCCAGCACAACACACATGTGAAAAAGACAGGGTTTTCAAGTCCAGTAGGAGTCCCTGGCCTGGCATCTCACTAACTGGACAGCGTGACACATATCACTTCACTTCTTTATGCCTCTGCTTTCCTTACATGAAATGGGGAAAATGTTAACGGCAATCACCTCATGTCATTTCTGGTGAATTAAATGAGGTCACCCTGTGAGTTCCTTGTTGCTCAACGTGTAGTATGTACCCTCATATTATTGTCATTATCGTCCTTCCTGGGAACATCCAAGCCTCTCCTCACCCCTTCACAACTCCTCTCAGGGTGGCTACAACCTTCGCTCCCTGGCTGAGGGCGTCAGTGCATCACTCCACATCCTTCTGGGAGATCCTTGCCCCATGCTGGAGTCCCCCGGTGCCCCCTGCCCCAGGTAAGCCTGGGGGCAGGAGGGGAGGAAGGGCTCTCACTGCCCGCTGGGGCTCATTTCATTGCATTTTCCCCTCCTCTGTCTTCAGTGCCCAGGCTTCAATCTCCTCCACTCTGGAAGCCCTTGAGCCTTTCTGGGAGGTTCTTGTGAGACCAGGTAAGAAGTGAGGTGTGGGCCTGATGGAGGCTGGGGATGGAATGAGCCAAAGGGAGACTCTTTCAGACCTCTCTCTGATTCCTGGGCCACCTTGGTGACGAGCGTCACCTTCTCACCTGGCCCAGGTTTCAGGCCTCCCTCTTCTTTTTATGTTTGGGCCACCTGTATCCTGAGTGTTACAGGGACCCAGATTTGGGGAGTAGGGCAAATTGACTTCCCCTTGTAGCAGAGACCCCAGAGGAGGACAGTGTAGCGGAGGATGGTGTGCAGGAGATCCAGGAGGAAGGACCCTGGGAACCCCCTGTGCTGCCAATCCTGACCTGGCCCTTGCTACAGGCACGAACTGGGCTGATTTATGACGAGCGGATGATGAGTCACTGCAACTTATGGGACAGGTTTGCAGTCAGAGGGGTGGGCTGAGTAGGTGGGGCTCACTCCTCTCAGCACTCAGCCTGAACCTCTGCCTCCTCAGCCACCACCCTGAGACACCCCAGCGCATCCTGCGGATCATGTGCCACCTGGAGGAGCTGGGCCTTGCCGGGCGCTGCGTCACCCTGCCTGTGCGGCCTGCCACGGAGGCGGAGTTGCTCACCTGCCACAGGTCAGATCCCCACCTGGTGTGGGTGGCCACAGGACTGAGGACAGGCTTCCAGGTCAGAGCCTGGACCCTTCCCTCCAGGGTGTATGGTGGTGCTGTGGACCCAGAGGTGCCCATATTCTTATCTCCAGTTTGGGCCCCTAGAGAGCAACAGAACCACCTCACTGCCCCCCCGGGTGTTTTTCTCTGTACCTCTAGTGCCGAATATGTGGAGCGCCTCCGAGCAACTGAGAAGATGAAAACCCGAGAGCTGCACCGGGAGGGCGCCAACTTTGACTCCATCTACATCTGCCCCAGCACCTTCACCTGTGCACAGCTTGCTACGGGCTCTGCCTGCCGCCTTGTGGAGGCTGTGCTCTCAGGAGAGGTACAGCCTCTCCGGGTGGGCGTTGGGCTGAGGGAAGCGGGTTCCTAGGGGACAGAAAGAAAGGACCACCTGCCACTTTCAGTGCCCTTGAGAGAGCTGAGCAGGGCCCAAGGAAAGGGACAATGGGGAAGCCCCTAGCAGCTGGTGGACTAGTGGAGAGGACATAGGAGCGGGACTAGATGAATGGGGAGTGGTCGTGTGAAGGCAGTGGTCCAGTCCTACTCCCTACTCCTACCCAGGTTCTGAATGGTGTGGCCGTGGTTCGCCCCCCAGGGCACCATGCAGAGCAGGACACTGCCTGCGGTTTCTGCTTTTTCAACTCTGTGGCTGTGGCTGCTCGCCATGCCCAGGCCATCAGTGGGCATGCCATGCGGTAAGGACTCCCTGGAGATCCCCAAATCCTGACCCTTGTGGAGACCTTCCCCCCACCTTTCAGCCCAGTGCTGCCTCAACCCCATGGCACAGCCCCTTGGACTTTTCCAGAAACCAGCAATTGTCCATTTGCCTAGCACCTCCCCAGAAAAGGACCAAGAAAGGGGCCTCCCAGTGCCTACCCTGCTAGGACTCCCAGATTGTGGCACTCAGGCACTTAAAACCAGTATCCGGGGTCATACCTCAGTTATTTATCCCAATGGAATCCAGTGCTTACTCTCAAAATCCGAAGATCCAGCACATGTTACTTAGCTACGCAGGCCCTGCAGGCCCTACAGGTCTAGCCTTACCCCTCTCCCACGGGGCAAGTGTCCCAGGTTACTGAGAAGCTGTCTCCTCCTCAGAATCCTGATCGTGGATTGGGACATCCATCATGGTAATGGAACTCAGCACATATTTGAGGATGACCCCAGGTGAGGGGCTGGGGCTGGGGACAAGGGTGGGGTCAGGGAGGGGCTGAACTATGTTGTGGAGGCACTTGGACCCCCTAACCAGCCATGGTCCCCTTTCCATCTTATCCTGTCAGCGTGTTATATGTGTCCCTGCACCGCTTTGACCGAGGCACCTTCTTTCCCATGGGGGACGAGGGTGCCAGCAGCCAGGTGGGCAAGGCTGCAGGCACAGGCTTCACCGTCAATGTGGCCTGGAATGGGCCCCGAGTGGGTGATGCTGAGTACCTGGCTGCCTGGCATCGCCTGGTGCTTCCCATTGCCTATGAGGTAAGGCTTGGGATGTTCGTGACACTCCTGTGTGGATGGTAGCACATACCTGCCTCCTCGGGCTGTAGGTGGCTGTGATGATTGCTGTTGGGGAAAGGCTCAGGTGGCCTTATGTATCTGTCTAACTGCACAGGAGGCTACACGTGACTGTCCTCTCTGCATGACATTCTGTGTGCGAGTGACCACTTGGCTGTATGTGTGAGGGCCTTCTGTATGTCCTGTGGTGGCCTGTGTAGCCTGCTAGATCTGTATTCTCTGTCTGCTGTCATGAATGCCCACCTGGGTTTGAGGGTGGCCATAAGTGACACTGACTCTGGAACTGCATGTGTGCAAGAGAGGGCTGGGGATAGGTGGGTACATTTGTGTGATTCTGTACAGGTAGCCGTTTGTCCTCCCCTCTTCTCTGTGAGACAGGTGTAGTATCGTATGTCACTGGGTGCCGCCATCTCTGACAGTCTGAATGAGATGTGCAGATCTGGATGCACAAAAACTGATCTGGATGTGAGAGGCTGTGTGGGACCCCCATTTCTGTGTCTGTCCATCTGTCCTGGCTGTATATGTGTCTCTGGCTGGGGAGTGGCCTGGCTGTGGTGGGAGCTGAGGGCCAGTGGTGTGTGTATGAATGACTGTCTCTCCCAGTCTCCAAGTCCCAACTCCTCATCTCTCTGACTTGCATCTCCTTGTCTCCATCACTTACTGCCTGCCAAAGCCTACCCTCATGCTCACGTATCTCTTCTCTCCTTGCCTCAGTTTAACCCGGAACTGGTACTGGTCTCAGCTGGCTTTGATGCGGCACGAGGGGACCCACTAGGGGGCTGCCAGGTGTCACCCGAAGGTTATGCCCATCTCACCCACCTGTTGATGGGCCTTGCCAATGGTCGCATCATCCTTATCCTAGAGGTAACTCTCTTGGGCTCTTTTCCTGTGGTGGGGGCAGGCAGTTTGGAAGAGTTGGCTACATCATTGAGGGTAATATCCTAAAACCTCCTTCGAGTGTCCCCACTTGGGATTGTTGGCACATCCTGGGCATTAATAATCACAATAACAGATTAGCCTCTTTAACTGAGTACTCACTATACACAAAGCACTTTACCCAGCACTTTATATGTATTATTAACTTGTTTACTTGATAAAGCAGCATGAGGAGGTAGGATCTACTTCCTTATTACTTTCTTCTTTCAACATTAGGGCAACTGAGGGACAGAAAGGGGTAGTGACTATGCTGAAGTCACACATTTAACAATGGCAGAGTCAAAAAAAAAAATAATGGCAGAGTCGAGACTTGAACCCAGGCAAACCTGGCTCCAGGAATTTTGCTTTTTAACACTACCTGAACTGCCTGTAACAAGTTCCTAGGACAAGTAAATTTGTGGACTTTTGTAAATGACTTAGTACCTCCACCCCTGTGCCCAGATAAGTTTCCTTATCTGTAAGATGGGCCTGGTTAATCATGGAAAAGTGCCTGGCATATTATTAGCACTGTATAAATGCCATATCTTCTTACTGCTGTGCATTGTTCAGACATTAATTGTAATTGTTGTCCTGTAGTGTCACAGAAATTCTTTTTTTTTTGTACCGAGAATCGAACTCGAGACCTTGTGCTTTCGAGGCAGGTGCCGGAACCACTGATCTAAATCCCCGGCCCTGTTCAGACATTAATTAACCCTCTCAGCAAACTTCTGTGCTGCTATTTTATAGTTGAGGACAGTTAAGTCACAGAAAAATTAACTGACTTACAAAAGTTCCACTTACAATGTGCCTAGGACTGCTTGTGGCAGGGCCGGGTAGTGGTTCAGAACATGGGGTATTTCATCAGTTGACCCAGGTTCAAACCCCACTGCTGCCTCTTCAGCTCTTGTGACCTCAGACAAGTCATCTGACCACTCTGAGCCTCAGTTGTCCTATATATACAAAGAGTAGGTTATGGGGTTCCTATACAATATGAAGAAGTTCAAGATAGGGGATGGTATAGAGAGGAAAGACCAGTTTATTCCTATTTTAGTATATGTGCTGCTGAAGTGAGCATGAGACCAGTTATTCCTGTACTTGGGCAGGGCAGGGCAGGGGTTCCTGGAAAGTGTGAAATAATTTCTAGATGGCATGAAGACAGGTTCATGTACAAATTGAGCACCTGTGGTTTTGAGGGTTAAGTGTGTTCATATGCATGAAATATGTAAAATAGGGTCTGGCACACAGCAAGCATGTAATACATGTTAGCTATTTTTAATGCTCTTGCCAGTGTTGTTACTGTTTTCTTGTACTTGACAACACAGACAGTTTACCTTACCAGCACATGATAAGTGCTGACCGTCTTACAAATGTGGGTTCCACTCATCTGTACCTGGTACCACCCTCCACTCAGACTTGCAGGACCCAGGAGCAGGGAGGAAGGAAAATTAGGGAGGCAGAACATCTGACCCTCCAAATTCCCTGATGAACCCCTACTGTACCTTTCCCTCCCCTTTTCCTTAACAAAGGGTGGCTACAATCTGACATCCATCTCAGAATCCATGGCTGCCTGTACTCACGCACTTCTTGGAGACCTGTCACCCCAGCTGGCTCTGCTGCGGCCTCCACAGTCTGGGGCTCTGGCCTCCATCACTGAGACCATCCAAGTCCATCGAAGATACTGGCGCAGCTTACGAGTCACAAGTGAGTGGATGTGGGGAATTGGAGATCATGAGGGGATTCAGGGAAGGAAAGGCAGGGGCAGGGATTAGAGTCCAAAAAGGGGACAAGACCTGCACTCAAGGATCTCACTGCATGATTACAAAGGTAGATGACAAGGAGGGACTCTCTAGTTCTAAGTCAGTCACCAAGAAGGTGCCCCAATAAGCCAATCCTGGGTTGGCTAAGGGAATAATCATGCCAAAAGGGAAGGTTCTGGAAGCAGGCATGAGGAAGCCAACCTCAGCATTATCTACAGAAGAGTCCAGTCCAGGCCAGACTAAACCAGAGGCAGCTAAAGTGGTGCTCACTCGGGACCAGTCCTCAGAGACAGCCACTGGAAGAGCCACCCTGGAGAAAGGCCCATCAGCCTCAGAGGACGCTGTGGGAGGAGCTGAGCTGAACCAAACTCCTCAAGCCTCATGTACAGAAAAGCAGACCTCGGCAGCCTCACCTGTGCCAGGAGCCACAGCCCTGCTCCCTCCCAGTCAGCTGACTGGGAATCCTAAGACCTTGGAACTAGGCAAGGAAGCTCTGGTAAGGCCCACTGCACCCAGGGAAAGGGAAGAAGGTTAAGAAGGGGCCTCACACATCTTTTCATGTGTTTCCAGGAGACCCTGGAACCTCAGGCCCTTGGAGAGGAGAGCCTACTAGGAGAGGCAGCTGGAGGTCAGGATGTGGATGACTCACAGCTGACACAGGGATTTCAGGACCTTGCTGACACTAACCAGGTGAGCTCAGGGAAAGGCTGGGATCGTGGTATCCTTTCTTCTCCCATTTGTGCCTGCACAAAGGAGTATGCAATGTAGAAGCATATAATAAGAGATGGGACCCTCAGCTTACTCAGTTTCACCCACTCATCCTAGGACATATTACATGCTGTGACACCACTGCTCTGGTGTCCCCATCTGGTAGCAGTACGCCCCATGTCTGCAGCAAACCTGGACGTGACCCAACCCTGTAAGGACTGTGGAACACTCCAGGAGAACTGGTTGTGTTTGTCCTGCTATCAGGTACATAGCAGAGGAAGGAAATGGGGGGAGGTTGGCCTAGAAGCAAACCGCAGATGATTGGGGAGCCCTGCCTGACACTCATTTCCCAACCTCAGGTCTACTGCAGTCGTTATGTCAACGCTCATATGGTCCGACACCACGAAGTATCTGGACACCCGCTAGTCCTCAGCTACATCGATTTGTCTACCTGGTGTTACCCTTGTCAGGCCTATGTCCACCACCAGGTGGGCCCTGGGCAGACCCTTTAACCCCTGCGTACTCATCGCCACCCACACACACATATCTCTTCTGTCCCTGGGGAAGAGAACGCAGACCCCTCTGCATAGCTCCCCGGTGATTAGTGCAGTCTGGGGCCTGTGGAACTGGCCGGGAGATGGAGTGGCTGAGGGCTGGAGTGGGTCCACCTCCTAGCTGAGTAGAGCAGTCCTCACTTCTCTCACCTGCCCTATTCTTACCTCTTCCTCAGGATCTCCTAGATGTGAAGAACATCACCCATCAGAAGAAGTTTGGGGAGGACATGCCTCACCCACACTAAGTCCCAGAAAGTGCTCCCTCTTCTCCACCCTCTAAGGCCCCAGACAGACCAGCCTCATTTCTTGGGGTTTTTTTGGGGGGGGGGGTACTGGGGATCGAACTCGGGCAGACCAGCCTCATTTCTTACAACCTATACCTTGGATGAGGGTGGCCTCTGCCCCATCATGAATATCCTTTGCCAGTGGCCCAAGGATGCTTATTTAGGTGTAAATACACTTTAAGAGGACTATGATAATTGGTTGTGGATCTACCCCTGTCCATTGCCAGTTCGAGGGACACCATTACTCTACCCCAGAAGGAAAGAGGGGGCAGAAATCAAAAGGATAACATTGGGGGGGGACAACTGGCAGTTATGGCAGGGTTGCATATTTAATAAACATCAAGTTGTTATGAAACCTGGAGAAAGCCTTAAAACTTTGAGTATATTGAGACCCACACATCCCTCATCCAGCAGGGCTGATGAATAATAAAGGAATGGGGGGGGTCTTCAACTGGTCAACCCTCTGCCCATCCATTGCCCCCAAAAAGTCTAACTGAAAACAGAGCAAGTGGCTTGACTGGGTTCACTGGAGATTTAATAGAATCCATGAGAAAATGAGTGCCTGCCTTAGAAATTGGGGCCTCACAGCCAGTCCCAGCTGTGCCCAAGACTGAGAAGACCAGGGAATCTGGAATTATCTTCCACCTGCCCCAGTTTCCCCATCTCCTGTAGTTTCCCTATCTCGAGTTGACCTGATTGGTGGGGTGGGGTGGGTTCAAGCTTCACCTGGATGAACAGGTCACAGGTAGAGGTCCTGGTCCAGAGGTGGGAAATGAGCAAAATTTTGGAGTTCTAGTTATCTTACATAATGAGAATTGCTTTGGCTGAGGTTACAGGGTCTTTTCTTCATTGCCACTTTCAGATCCCAAGATGACCACCAAAGACCTACCTCTTCGAAAAGGAGAGTTCAAATAAGGGGAAAGGGAAGAGGGCTTGGGCCAGCCCGATTATAATAACATTGTAGATGGCTCACCCTCACACCTCTACTAAGTATCTCACGGATCAGAACTGTGTCCCTACACTTGTCTAGCTGCAAGAGAGTCTGGAAAATTTGCAATTTGAATATACATCTCTAATCGGTTCTTTTGGCCCTGACAGAGTAGGCCCCTCTCCTGTAGCTCTTTCCCTCCGGATAGACCCAAGCCCCTGCAGACCCACCAAGAGCTGAGTTGAAGCTGTTGTACAGGCTCCTTGGCCCCAAAAGCACTCAAAAAAATGATTCAAATGTCCCGGTCAAGTCAAACCTGACCCTTCCCTGCACAGGCAATGGAGAGGTGCAGTGAGACTCAGGCGCCCCTCGCGCGCACACATGGCACCACCTGGGCAGTTGGGCCGCGCGCCGGCGACCTTTGGGGTCAGGGTGGGGGGGTCCGACGGCGGTGGCTCTGCATGCCCACTGTCCCTGCCCCGCCGCCGGGGTGGGGAGCGGCCTTGCCCCTGGTCACTGCTGTCAGAGCTACCCTCTGCGTCCCAGCGCCCTGCTGCTCCCAGGACTCAGGTGAGCAGGCCGCTCGAATCCCAGCTGCATTTGGGCCTGGAGGTCTTTCGGAGCCGCAGTCAAGGGGACCCTTCCCCGCCGCCTTTCCTTCTAGGGTAGCGAGCCCTGCATTCGCTCTGCCGGGTCGGGTGTCCGCGCTTTGCAGGAAGCGGGGTTGCTCCTCGGGATGGTGCCCGAAACACGCCGTGGGGCACCACTGTGCGGGCTGAGCCCAAGGTGAAGGTACGCTTGGGCATGCAGCCTCAGGGCCACCCCTGCTCACCCCTACTCACCTCCAGCTTTACACCTTGGACAAAACAAAGTGCGGGGCTGCTGGTGGCCCAGGCCTGAAGGGAGCCCCCCGCCCCCCGCCCCCCGTTCTCCCTCACCTGCTGGGGCAGCTGGGGAAGACTCAACTGGCCCAGGCAGCACCAAACGGGCGCTTGCAGGGTCTCAAGGACCCTCCAGGGACACTGCAGTAGCATCCACCACACCGAAGGCTTTGCTTTTAAGCAGAAGGCTGGGACCTCATTCTGTTGTTGGGCCATGTGACCTGGGCCAGTCCCTGTCACTCTGCTTCTCAGAGCGCCCGGTTCCTCATGGGATGCAGGGGTCCTAGTGACCATAACCTGCCCCCCCCCCGCGTTGTCACAAAGATGAGGTGAATGTGGTCACAGCAGGGGCTCACCCTGGCTCTACCATGCTCTCGGGAGATAGCATCTGGGCACCCATGGTCATTACCAGCACTTTGGCCAAGGGGGGAGAGCCCTGCTCACACTTCCCCCATCTGATGATGGCACCCCAAATTTTCAGCTGCTCCAGCCCTAAACTTGGGAGTCCCCCTTGTGTGCCCCCTCCCCTGCCTCTTCATCTTTAGAGACAGCCTGCCAGTTCCACCTTCAGAATCTACCAGAACCCTACATGTCCTTTGCACTTGCTCCGCTGCCACCATCATCACTGGCCAGTCTGCAGCAGCAGCCCCCTTGTCCTGGTCTTTCCTCAGTCTGTCCTCGCAAGTCAGGTCTTCCTCTCTCTTCCCTAAAGTATGGGACCCTCCAAAGCTGGTCTCTCTTTCTCTCTTCATCCTGCCCCCCCGTTTCTGGGGAGAAACTTGCAGTGAGCATTTTCAGAGATCTCCCCATCTCATCCTGACTCGCACATCCCAAACTCAGCAGAGCCTGCCGTGGACACCTGGAACCCACCATCTGCCCCAAACTGCCATTGCTCCCTGGTTTCTAGATGACCATTATGGTGCACTCCATGAGGACAATTCCCAAACTGGACAGGGAGGCATTTAATGAGTTAATGGTGATTTGCTATTAATAGCTAACACAAATTGAGCACCTGTTGTGTGCCTATCCTCTCTTTTTTGGGGGAGTACTGGGGATCAAACTCAGGACCTTTCACTTTCCATGCATGTGTGGTGCCTCTGAGCTAAATCCCTGGTCCTATCCTCTTCTAATATGCAAGGTAATTTCCTTACTTATTATGTTTATTGTCTCTCACTGCCAGAATCTAAAACTCTCAAGGCCAGGAGTTGAGGTTTTGTTCAGTGCTGTATCATAATGTCTGACATAGAGAAAGATGCTTGAATTAATTAAGGAGAATTGAATAATAGTAAAAATGCCTAACATTAGCCAAGCACCTTCTACTGAAATATATTTTACTTATTTTGTTGTCACTTGTTGCCAGACAATATGGAATTGTAGACAATAACATAGAATGTAACATTCACAATGGCCATCTATTTTTTTTTGTATCTGTGTCCTTGCCACACAGTAGGTTTTCAATAAACATATGTTGAATAGTTAATAAGACTAAATTCTAATGAAAATAGCTAATGGACTACATAATTCACTTAATTTATTTGGTTTATTGTCTCTTCAGATACTAATATTCTTTTAGAATATAAACCCCATGGCATGGGAATGGTCTGAGCAGACAACTGTCAGGCACTGCCTTAGAGGCTGAGGTTCAGTGTCAACCAAATAAACAAAATCCCGCCCTCCCTCTGCATTGGGAAGCAACTGTTAATGGGCAGGAGAAGTCTTTCCCAAGTAACAAAAATGTTCTAAAATTCACACAACTCCATGAATATACTAAAATTCATTGAATTATACATTTTAACTGGGTGAACTGGTGGCACATGTTTGTAATCCCAGCACTAAGAGGCTGAGGCAGGAGGATCACCTTGAGTTCAAGGCCAGCCTGCACTACAAAGCAAGACTCTGTCTCAAAAAATAATAATAATAATTTTTTAAAACTGGGTGAACTTTATGGAGTATAAATTGCATTTTAATAAAGCTCCTTGAAAAATCCTGCCTTGGGGCTGAGGGCATAGCTGAGTCGTAGACAAGCCCATCCCCTCGTCCCAGGCCCTGGGTTTGATTCCCAGCACTAACAAAAGAAAAAACTCCCCTTTACAAAGTTGATCTTATAGAAGGAAGGGGGTAGAGCAACATAAATAATGCATGGATATTAGGTGATCAGCACACAGTAGGACCTCAACAAATATTGATTCAATGCTACCTACCTGTCCCTTTGCCTCTAAACAGTTTACTCTGACCTCTCTCCACTGTTGTCTTTCTTCCCTCCTCACTGGCAGACCTGGCTGTTTATATCTCTTTCCTGAGTTGCCTGTTTGGGGCATGGAGCTGCCACTGCCACCTAGTGACGTTGACATGGGCCTGGGCACCTGGAACCCCAACTCCCAGGAGGAGAGTCATGAGGCTTTGGAACACAGCAAGGATGCTATCAAGAAGTTGCCCGAGTACAAGGCAGTGTTGTTTGGTACTAGTGGTGTGGGCAAGAGTGCACTGACTGACCATCCAGATGACCCACCAGTGCTTCTTGGAGGACCATGACCCTACCATCCAGGATTCCTACTGGAAGGAAATAGCCCTGGGCAATGGGGGCTACATTCTGAATGTGTTGGACCCAGCAGGGCAAGACATCCAAAGGGCCCTGCAGAACCAGTGCTTGGCAGCTGGTGATGGCATACTGGGTGTCTTCACTCTTGATGATCCTTCATCTCTGGATCAGCTGCAGCAGATGCGGGCCACTTGGGGCCCTTGCCACACTCAACCCCTCGTCCTGGTGGGCGACAAGTGTGACCTCGTGACTGCTGCTGGAGATGCCCATGCCACCGCTGCAGCCCTTGCCCAAAGCTGGGGGGCTCCCTTCGTGGAAACCTCAGCCAAGACACGGCAAGGTGTGGAGGAAGCCTTTTCCCTGCTCATCCACGAGATCCAGAGGGTCCAGGCAGCCATGGCAGAAGCAGGTGGGAAGAGGGCCCACCACCAGAAGGCTGTGTGTAGCTGTGGCTGCTCTGTGGCCTGAAGATCTGTCAGGAAAAGCAGCCTGTCCCTCATGCCAGGGTGGTGTTCCCTTGATAGAGACACCTCAGGAGCAATTAGTAACACGGACACGTGCCAGTGATTGGCCATAGATGGACCCCTTTCTTCCTTTCATTTGGTGAGGAGCTTTTTGGTGACATGGGGCTGTCTAGTGTTGGCTGTGTTATGTCAGCTTGAGAGATTTTATGCACTTTTAAATAAATGGAGTTTCCAGCTTCCAAGTTGCCTCTGTGCCAAGTGTTATGTGGGTGGGAGTGAGACTGGGTGGAATGTTACTTGAAGTATGAGAAGTCTTTCATTCAAGAAATTTGGGGGAGTCCTCCATGTGCCAGGCCCTGCTTTGGGTATACAAACAATGTGGAGACGAATCCTTGCCCTTGTATGACAGAAGGCTAGGTAGTGATAGAGGCTGACAATAAGGCAGGTGAAGGAACACAGTGACAGGGTGGTCAAAGAAGCTTTATGGAGTAGGTAACATTTGGATAAAACCTTGCTGATATCCAGGGGAAGAGGACATAGCCAGTGCAAAATAAAGACCATGACTACAAACCAGCCACTGGCTCCTTGGTGCCCTTGGTCCTCAGGAGAACGGACCCCTGGGAGATCCTGGTGCAGGCCCTGAAAGAAGCATCAAAGCCCATGGAATCTGCCTAACCCAGTGAGGCCTAATAGGGCAGCACTGAGGGTGGGGGGCACTGCCATTGTCCCTGTGGATGCCTCTGCCAGTGGGGAGAGGCACAGGCTGAACAGGGGGTGTCGCTAAGGGCAAGATGTAGAGCCCTTCTACTCCAAGAGCACCCACCCCCAACCAGCCCACCAGCCCCCTTAGCTACTGCCACTCACACAGACAAACAGAGCTGTTTCAGATGGTGTTATTATAAGGCCAGGGGGTGGGGATCTGGGGATGGAAGGGGTAAGCTGCTCTGGACGTGCTGGCAAGGGTGTCTGGGTGGCTCGCTGGGTGCTCCTGGATTCTGGGGCACGCTGGATGCAGGCGGTGCTCAGGGTGGCAGGAGACGGCGTGCTGGCGCTGGGGGTGGGGGGTTCTCCAGGCGTTTTACACGAAGCAGTGCCCCCAGAACACCTTCAGGGGGCCCCTCAGGGCTCAGATCCTGGTCGGCGGCGCGGCGAAGGCGGCGCGGGGCGGCCCCAGCTTCGGGGTCCGCGCTTCCGCTTCCGGTGAGGATTCGTCCCAGTAAATACCTGAGGAACAGAGCAGTATGCAGTGAGGATGTGGCTTCGTGTTGCTCTCCCCTGCACCCCAGGAACCTGGACGGCACTCCCTGTTACCCCATAGTGCCTGGTCCTTCCCCACCCGTGTTCCTGGCCCACTGCTCTCAAGAGCCAGATGTTCCCGACTCCCATGCCAGAAATTATAGCATCCTGGCCTCCCCTTCCTGGCAGAAACCGGGCATCCGTGCCTCTCTCCCCAGGGACAGGAGGTCACATCCTGCACTGCTTCTCTAGCGCGGAATCTTTGCCCTCACCCCACATCCAGGATCTCACTTCCAAATTGGACGCTTCATCTCGGGATGAAGTAGGTCCCTCAACCCCTCGCCCTCACCCTCCCAGGACGCAGCTCCTGTTCCCTCCCTGCCCATTGCTGGCACCTCAGCAACTCTGGATCCACGTCGGGAGTCTCGTCACCAGTGTCCTCCGTATCTGGACCTGTGGGGCCGTCGTCATAGACTGGAGGCCGGGGTCGGTGTGCAGCGGCCGGTGCCGGAGCAGGGACAAACTGGGCTGCGAGGGCTGCGGGGTCGAGGCGGGCGCGGAGCAGGGCGCGGGCGAGCTGTGCGGCGGGCGCGTCTGGGTCGTCGTCCAGGACGAGGGGCGCGTCGGAGGTGCGGGAAGAGCCCCAGACACGCAGCAGCTGCGCCAGGACACGCGCCTGCTGGTCCTCAGCCTCCTGTGCCTCGGCCCGCGCCCGCTCCTGCCTCTCGGCCTCCAGCAGGTGTGCTAGCGCCCGCGCTAGCTCCTGCACGGCACCCGCTGCCTCTCCTCGGGGCACTGCCCTGCGGAAGCGGCGCGGGGGGCCAGCCTCAGCCATGGCTGGCGACGCTGCGCTTAGGCTGAGGGGCTCCTGCTGGAAGGTGAGGAAGGAGAAAAGATAACTATCGTCGGGATGGGGCTGGCCAAGGACCTCCAACTTGGGGACTCCGCAACCTCAAATACCCAAAGCCACCATGCCCCTGCCCCATAACAAACACCTCTAGGGCCAAAGGAGAGCCTCAAATATCTCCAGATACACTTAAGACCCTCGAAGGCCCCTAGATCCATCTCCAGTAATGCCTTAGTGACACTCAGAACTTGCCCTAGGACCGCTAGAGAGTGGATTTGAAATGAAAACTCTCATACTTTGCTGGTGGAAATTATCAAAATAATTTTGAAGAGCAGCATGGCAATGTCTAAAAAGAAATACATATCCTATAACCCACTCCTGGGGGGTTACACCCCAGAGTAGCTTTGGCACATTTACTACTGGACGCTTCATAATAGCATAAAAGGAGGGGAGGGATAAAGGCCTGGAAACAACTCAATGTTCACTGACATATTAAGAGTGCATATATAAGCTGGATGTGATGGTACATGCCTGTAACCATAGCACTCTGGGAGGATGAGGCAGGTAGAATGCATTCGAGCCCAGCCTGGGCAACTTGACAAGATCCTGTCTCAAAATAAAAAACAAGGGCTAGGGATGTAGTTTGGTGCAAAGGCCCTGGGTTCAATCCCCAGTAACACAAAAATAAATCATGAATGATATTCCCATAGAACATAATATTATGAAGGAAAATTTTAAATGAACTATAGCCAGACACTTTAATATGAATGAATCTCACCACCAGTGTAGAGACAACAAAAGAAGTTTGGATTAGGAGTGTAACTGGTAGGGCACTTGAACTAGGGCCCCAGGTTCACGCCACAAGACCACACCACACACACACACACACACACACACACACACTCAAGTTCCAGAATCCCACTGCAGACTAGCTAAGATGACCAGACGTGAAAGGACTTCCTAGTGACCCCTAGTGAGTACCAGGAGGCAGATACTGGCTTTGATTCCATTATTATGCTGCAGATTGCTTAAAGATATATACATACGTGAAAAGCCTCAAACAAATGTAAGAACTAAATGGATAGAAAATACAGGATAATGATTGTGGGGCAGGGAGGATACCAGAGCGAGGGACACCCTGGGGCTTTTGACTATTACTGGTTGTACTCTATTAGTCTTAAACTGAGTAGTGGGTGCACAGGAGACTCATTTTACCATTATTCTTTACAACTGTAATATATTAGCAAATATGAATACAGTTAAATCTGTATACATTAAATGTACAAATCTATGTACATTAAATATATTGTTATATGCAAAATATTTAATAATTTGATGCAGATGCCCTGAAGGGGAAATGGAAGGAGCTTCTCCAAGTGTCCTTGGTTGTCGCCCACCACCCGTCAGCCCCTGGGGGTATTACTCACCAACAATCAGTGTCTCTCTCTCTCCCTCCCTCTCTCACATGCACATGCACAGACCACAGACTGACAGCCTCTGAGATGCCACATATGCAGCCCAGCACTGCCACATCCACATGCAAGGAATGGCACATGTTCACTTCCATGGCTGCTCATGCAGTTACACTCTCCAAGGTGCAAGGACATGCAACACCTGTGAGACACACTGCAGCATAGGGACATCATGGCTCCTCTCCCCACCATGACACAGCTCCACAAAGAAGCAGCCTCAAGCACGAGTACAAAGTCCCGGGCACTTGGCCCAACAGAATGAATGTGGAGTGTGGCCATGGAGACTCAAGGACTGCTCCTTCCAAAAGGAAAATGAAATCACACAGACACGTACAAACACACGGGAAGATACACCCAGGGGCCACACCATCACACTTAAGGATTCATGAACATACCCCATGGTCACTGAAAAGCAATCGGACCTGCAAAAGTGCTGCACACAGAAAGCACCTCCAGCATCACACACCCTACACACTGGGACACACAATGTCACTTCTGTAGGACATTCAGAATCAATCACATCAAAGGACACACACTAACGAGCACATAACACCCGCACACCGCTGTCATCACATCAAAGGCGCACACAGGGCTATGCGCACCCTTCCTGAACGCGCCCTAGAGCCATGGACAGCACCACAGGCTGCGGGCGGGGCTACGCCAGCTAGGCTTGGCCTGCGTGTGTCGTCCTGACCTCCCCACGCTGACTGGCGGTCGCACCCGGGGCTACCCTTGCCAGTCTCCCCGCTCTTCCCCGTGCTGGCTCCTGCAAGGATGAGGCTTGACCCTCGGCCTCGGCATCATCTGCCCCACCCCCACCCGCGCGGGACTGAGGTCGCACCTTTACCGGCCGCGCGGAGAGCGCGGGGGGCAGCTGAAGGAGGCCCAACAGCAGCAGCACCAGAAGGCCGACGCCCCCGGCCCGCGGCCCGCGGAGCAGCGGCGACCCCGCCATGCTGCTCCTGCGAGCCGGGCTCCGGACGGGCAGACTGGCTGTCAAGTGCGCAGCGCTGGGGTAGCGGCACGGCTGGGAGGCTCTGCGGCTGCGCATGCCGAGAGCCGGGCCCCCTCCCTCCCACTCCCCCCACCCCGTCACTCCACGCAGGCGCAGCCTCAGAGCTCTGGCAGCTCCTGCAGCCTGCGTAGTCGCTGGAGTGATGCTCCAAGGATAAGGTGGAGAGTCGGAGACTGCAGCTGGCGGTTGCCATGGCAGTCGGAGGGCAGTTGCTACGGCAACAGACCTTGCTGTTGATTTAGCAGACAGCCAGGGAAAATTGACTCAGTGAAGTGAAATGAGGTCCAGTCCCCAGCTCTCCCTCTCTGGGGAGAAGATGGACTGTGTTCATTGCATAAACAACTGCCTGCTGTGGGCCCTGCATCTGTAGAGAGATAGGTTCCACCTGGTGATGGAACCGTGAATAGATCTGTTCCTGCATGTAGGGCTCAGCCCCTCTCCTGCAATAGGGAGTTACAGTAACTTCGGTATCAGAACAGTGATAGCAGTCACTAGAGGCTCAGTGGACGCTGCTTCGCAACCGCTGCTGGCCAGGGCCTTCCTTTCTCCATGATTGTCTCTCTTTCTGTCCTTTCATGTCCTTAGCCATCTTCCTCTCCCCATCTCTGTCTCCTTATCTCTCTTCTCTCCATCCCTCCAACATCCTTCCATCTTTATCTTAATTTACTGTCTGCATTTATTTGTTTTTTCATAAATAGATACATACAAAGAATTTTTATCCATGTATTTTTCCAGAAAAAATTTGAAGGAACTTAAATGATACATCAGGGGCCCTGGTATAGCTCAGTAGCAAAACACATACTTAGCATATGTGAGGCCCTGGGTTCAATCTCCAGTACCAAACAGAAAGGGGAAAAAATACACGACAGGAAACAAGATTTTAGCCAGGCATTGTGCCACACGGCTATAATTCCCAGTACTTGAGAGGCTGAGGCAGGAGGATCACAAATTTGAGGCCAGCCTGGGCTGTATAGTAAGACCCTGTATAAAAAAATACAGAACAACAAAAAAGGAAACAAGGTTTTGATAAAAGTGAAGGATCCTAGTTAGCAAGACAGACTCCATATTGCTGCTTGACCCACCTGCCTTGCCTGTCCTTTAGATGAACTCAGAAGGAGGAAACTTAGAAACCTCTTCTCCTTAAAGAGTCCCTTTAAAAATAACAATTAATTGGGCCAGGGATTGGGCTCAGTAGTTTTGCCGCCTTCTGCGCAAGCACAAGGACCCGAGTTTGATCCCTGGTACAAAAAAAATAAACAAACAATTATTCAACTATTGTTTTACCAATGTTCTAACAGCAGGACATTCAGCTTCTGTACCTTTCCCTTGCTTTGCTAGTTCTATCCCATAGGGGGGCCTAGAAACTGTTGGCCTCAAAGGTGTATAAAACATGTTTGTCTCCCCCCAGTCAGGGCTCGAGTCTGATGCTCAGCTCGGGTTTTGGCCAGTAATAAACTCCTGTGTGGATTTAATATCAGTCTCTGGTTGGTTCTTTCTCACTGGGTCTAACATTCTTGGAGGCCCCAGCGAGATAGCCAGCTGCTCTGGAGCTTATTATCCTGGAGCCATTGTTTCTTTTTAGGAGAGACCAGGATCGGACATTGGCGGTGTTTGGCCCCTCTGGACACCGCTCTGCAGAAGGAGAGGCCACCTTGATGGTATTCCTGGGCTCCGGGTAGGCCAGTCCCAGTCGGGCCCTATCGCCAATCACCCAACCTGCAGGAGTTTATCAGGAAAGCCTCTAGAGGTAAGAATGGAATGATTCTTAGTGCACTCTGGGGAGATAGGAGGAAGCCGGACTCGGCACAGGTTCCCCTATCTAGAGTCTCTTCATGACGGCAAGCAGACTCACTGGGTCGGAGTCATCAGAAGGGCGACTCCCTGGGTTGGGGTCCATATCCATTCGGCTCCAGAGGTTTTACCTGGCCAAAGTTTGTCTTTGTCTGCTTATTATTGTCTGTCTGCTTGTCTGTGTGCCTTTTGTGTTTTCACAGGCTAAAATTATGGGTTCCTCACAGTCCACAGAAGGAACTCCACTTGACTGTGATTTGAATAACTTCAGACAAATTTCTTCCACAGAAAGGGAAGATAAATATGGCATGAAATTTTCTAAAGAAAAGTTGCAAAGACATTACAAAGATGCAGAGGACACAGGACCACCAGACCACAGTACTGAGTCCCGCTGCTCCCGGCCCAGAGGGCAGAGAAGCTCAGCCGGTCCCAGCACCCAGAGGGAAGCTCCCTTGCTGCCATCCTAGGCTCCTAGGGCAGAGAAGCTCAGCTGGTCCCAGAACCTGGAAGGAAGCTCCCCAACTCCATCCCAGGCTCCTAGGGCAGAGAAGCTCAGCTGGTCCCAGCACCTGGAAGGAAGCTCCCCTGCTGCCATCCCAGGCTCCTAGGGCAGAGAAAGTGAGCCAGTCCCAGGAGGCAGAAGGAAGCTCCTGAGGGAAGGTGAGCCTCGTGGGCGCTAGAAGCACCCCCCCATGGAAATGATAAAACACATAAGCAAGCCTCAAAAACAGAGTTCCAGATCACCTACAGCAACCCCAAAGGGAAACGAGATGGAATCATCTGATACTCAACCACCTGGACTTTCTGAACTGGCAACAAAAGAGGATCTGGGAAAAATGAAATCAGAAATAATTACTCAGATAACAGCAAAGATTTTGCTCATGGTGCAAGACATGATTAATAAATCTAGACAGGACACAGATAAAAAAATAGAGGATCTGAGGAACATGATGGAATCCCAACATAGGAAACAAATGGAATCCATAAAACAGATACAAACAGATTTCCAAGAGATTAAAAACTCCATGGAAAGTCTGTGCAGCAGAATGAACCAATGTGAGGATAGAATTTCACATACAGAAGATGAGATTGCAATTAGTGAGGAGGAAAAGAAAAATTGCTTTAAAATTGTAAGGGAACACGAGAACTCAATCCAGCAGCTGCTAGATGATGCAAAGAAGAATAACATAAGACTGATTGGAGTCAATGAAGAAAGAGGAGAGAGTGCAGATGACATAAAAAATCTGTTCACAGAAGTGATGGCAGAAAACTTCCCAAGGAGGGGGAAGGAACTTGACATACAGATAAGTGAGGCATATAGGACTCCAGCTAGCCTTAACCAAAAAAAATCTACACATAGGCATATAATAGTTAGGATTCCAGAAATCCAACAGAAGAACAAAATTCTACAAGCAGTGAGAGAGAAGAAACAAATCACATACAAAGGAAAGCCCATCAGAATCACAGCAGACTTCTCAATGCAAACCCTCAAGGCAAGAAGAGCTTGGAGTGATGTATTTCAAGCCCTAAAGGAAAACAGCCTCCAACCCAGATTGATGTACCCTGCAAAACTATCTTTCAAAATTGATGGAGAAATAAGATACTTTCATGAAAAAGAGCACCTCAGAAACTTCATGAATACCAAACTGGCACTCCAAAAAATTTTAGACAGTACCCTAGGAAAAGACAATGAGGATCACAACCCCAGGAAACTCAGCAGAATGAATCCATTGGGCATGACAAATTAAATGCAAAGGGGGAGAATCCAACAAAAAGAAAAAGTCACAACAAGGCTTTTAAAACTTTGAACTTCATTTCCCTAATGAGTGTATAATTCAATCTTATTATTGTACTGATTAGTATTATCCTGATTCTAGAGTTGCACACCATTCCTTGTGCTATGCTGGCTATTTATCATCTTCTTATGTCTACATTTTAATTGGGTTGTCTATTAATGAGCTGTAAGAGTTCTTTATATATTCTGGTCATAGTTTATATGCATGATAAATATGGTCTGTTTAAGGACTACTTTTCATTTTAATGATGTCATTTAAAGTTCTAAATTTTGATGGAATCTCATTTATCAATTTTTTTTCTTTTATACATCATGTTTTTTGTATCCTAGGTAGTTCTTGCCTACCCTGAATTCATAAATATTTTCCCTTATAATTTCTTCTTAAAGTTTCATACTTTTAGGCTTTTTTATTTAGGTTCATAGATCCCTTCAAGTTATTTTCATGTATGGAAAAAAAGGGTTGAGGTTAATTTTTTATATATGGATACCAGGTGTTCTAGTGCCATTTGCTGAAAACACTATCTCTTCCTCGGCTCTTGAATTGAGTTTATATTCTATAAAATGCTAATGTTAAATAATCTTTCAAAACTCAGTGGACCATATATGTGTGGTTCTATTTCTAGATTCTCTGTTTTATTCCAATGATCTATATGTCTTTCCTTACACCAACACTGCCTTGATTACTGTAGCTTTAGAAGAAGTCTTAAAATTAGGTACTAAACGTCTTCCAACATTTTTTTTAAAAAAAACTTTTCTAGGTCCTTTGTACTCCTACATAACTTTTAAATTTCAATATCCAATTCTTCATTTAAAGCAAGTATACACAGACCTGAATTTTTATATATACCTTGTGTTTTCTAATCCTGCTAAATTCAAGTACAAGTTCTAGGGGCTCCTAGAGATTTCTTAGTATTTTCTCTGTAGATGATCATTTCATCTACATATAAAGATTTTGCTTCTGCTGTGCCAATCCTATCCTAGTTGAGTCATTTTTTTGCCAGACTATTTTGGTGGGGACTAGGTTTCAAAGTTTAATGGACAGATAAAGAGTAAGCATATCTGCCCTTGTTCCCCACCTTAAGGAGAAAGCATTGTATCTTCTTCATTTATATAAGGCATTCTTGCTGTAAGTATGGAGTACATGTCTTTAATCTGTTGAGAAGTTTCTGTTCTACTTCTTGTCTCCTGATAGCTTTTACCATGAACAGGTGTAGAATTTAGTCCAATACTTTTTCTCCAACTAGTGACAGGATCATATGGCTTTTTCCTTTCCTCTGTTTATTTTATTTTATTTTTTTGGGTACTGGGGATCAAACTCTGGTCCTTGTGCTTGCACAGCAGGCGGTGGCGGAAACCACTGAGCTAAATCCCCAGCCCAAAAGCCTTATCCTCTTTTCAGCCTTTTTATATCTCATTCATCTTTTACTGCAAGTTTTATTTTTCATTTTATTTTATTTTTTGGTACAGGGGATCGAACTCTGGACCTTGTGCTTGTGAGGCAGACGGCAGAACCATCCTCTGTTTAAATGATGACTTTTGGGGGGGGGATCTTCCAATGCTGAACCAACACTGCCATCCCTATAACAAAACCACTTTCTACATCCTGCCAGATCTGATAGAATTCTAATAGTTTGTTTTGTTAAACAAATTTCTATCTATGTTCATACTTTTTCTTCTATTATCTTTATCCAGTTTTAGGATTAGCACAATGTTGAGTTCCTAAAATGAGGGGAGAAGTGTTCCTTCTTTTTTCTGCTTTAATTGTTTGATATAATTTACCAGTTAAAATGTTTATGAGCCTGCTGTTGTCATATAGGTAAGTTTTCAAGCTAGGAATATACTTTCTTTAATAGGCAGTATTCAAATTTTATATTTCCTCCAGAGTTAGTTTCATTAATTTGTCTTCCAAGGTACTTCTTAGAAGTTGTCAAATTTATTTCAAAAAAGATTTTTCTAATATGCTTTCTATATCCTTTTAAATTCTGTAAAATCTGTGGTAATGTCTCCTAGGTCTTGATATTGTAATTTTAAAAATGTATTACTGATATTGTGTAACAGGAAGAAAAGGTCTAAAAGAGCAGGGTAATTGGGAGGGGTAGAGGAAGGGAAAAAAAGAGAAAGGAAAAAATATGAAAAGAGAAAAAAATGGAAACAAGGTCTTTGCAAATAGGGAAGGGTGGAGGGAATGAAGGGAGGGCAAAGGAAGGGGAAAAAAATAAGAACCAAGAGACTCATGTAATGGTACAAGATCCCAATGATGAATATAACTATTGTATACTGAAAATGTACCAATAAACTTAATGGAGGGGGGAAGAAAAGTTGCAAAGCCTGTGTCAATTAGAGTGGCCCAGTTTTGGTGTCAGTTGGCCCCCAGTGGGAAACTTATCTCTAACCATTGCTCACAAGGTTTAAAATATGGTCACGGGAGTAGGGGGCCCACGGCATCTGGATCAATTTCCCTATATTGATATTTAGATAATGATGTTAAAGGATCCCCCTAAATATTTATGCAATGCACAGGTCCCGATTGACCTTTGGTGACCCTGAACTGGAAGAAAAGGGGAAATCTGAACCGAAAGGGGGAGGCTCCCCCTTTGATGCTTGTGTCAGCAAACAAAGGTGTCCTCCAGTCTGACCCTCTGGACAACTTTCGCCGACCTTCCCCTTGTCACGCAGGAGGTATCAGCGCCCAGGGAAGGGGGCCTGAATCTCCCACCGCAGGCCCTTCTGTTGCGGACTCCTCCTCGGACCAGATCCACTCACCTCCCCATACTTGATCTGGACAGGACTATGGGCCATCGGCCCCGTCTTCCTCCTCCTTTTTCCCCTTAAAACAGATAGAGCCCAGGGGAGGATTGATGTCCCTTTCACAACTAGTGATCTCTATAATTAAAAACATCAAAATCCCCCCTTCTCTGAGAAGCCCCAGGCATTAATTTCTCTTCTTGAGTCTGTTTTTCATACCCATTAGCCAACTTGGGATGATTGCCAGCAGATCCTGTTCACCACCGAGGAGCGGGACCGCATTTATCAACAGGCAGTCAAGGAGGCCCTGGGGCCAAACCCCAGTGCCACTCCTGGAACCCCGGGGTATTCAGCCAGGGCTGAGGCTGCGGTTGTGTTGTGGTGCCCCGAATTGGACCCCAATGATGATGATGGTAGAAGGAGGCTGGGGACCTACCGGCAGCACTTATTAGGGGGACTCTGGGAAGCTGCCAGAAACCCCACTAATTTGGGTAAGGTAAGTGAGGTTCACCAGGAAGAAAAACGGAGTCTCTGGCTGCATTTTTAGAGAGACTCTTGGAAGCCTACTCCTTTTGAAACAGAGGCTCCCAAAAATGCAGCATCTTTAAATCTGGCTTTTGTTTCTCAGTTGGCCCCAGATAGTAGAAAAAGGTTACAAAAGTTAAAAGGATTTCAGGGAAAAAATAGGACTGAGCTCTTGAGTATTGCCCAAAAGGTTTATGAAAATCGTGACTCCCCTGAAGAAGCGGTGGCCAAAAGAAATTTTTTTAAAGTCACTATTGCAGCCTTGGATGCCCGTGAATCTATGGCACGAGGGAGGGACAGGCAAAGGAAAAAGGGACGCCTGACCTTAAAAAAGATCAATACACAATTTACAAAAAGTTTGGCCACTGGCAGAGAGAGTGCTCCTTCCGAGAGGTTAAAAAAAAGACTCCCACAGCGAGGGAACAAAAGGTCCTGATAATGGAGACTGCTGAAGATTAGGGGGGTCTGAGCTCTTTCACTATCAGCCCCTGGGAGCCCATTGCGGGGAACCCCCGACCGTTGGCTCTCCAATGCCTGACTGACCCAGTATCAAGCCTTACTCCTAGATCAACCCTGGATTCGCTTCACAAAAGAGACGGCCCTCAACCCAGCGACCTTGCTCCCCGATCCTGACCTGAACAAACCAGCTCACGATTGCCAGGACGTGATCACCTCCTACAGCACCAACCGGCCAGACCTCACTGCTGTCCCTATCCGAGAGCCGGAAACAGTATACTTCACGGACAAAAAGAGTTACGTGGAGGATGGGGTCAGGTATGCCGGGACAGCTATGGTCACACCGGAAGGAAAAATTAAATGGGCTCAGCCTCTAAATAGGGGCTCCTCGGCCCAAGAAAGCTGAACTGATAACACTGACTCAGGCTTTGCGGCTCAGCCAAAAAAAGACTGTAAATATTTACACTGACAGCCGGTATGCGTTTGCCACAGCCCATGTACATGGCGACATCTACCGGCAGCGAGGCTCATTGACCTCAGAAAAAAAAAGTATTAAAAATAAAAAAGAAATTTTGGCCTTATTGGACACAATTTGGGAACCCAGGGCATTGGCCATTTTTCATTACAAAAGCCATCAAAAAGGAGACAGCTTTGAGGCCCCCGGTAACCGAGAGGCTGATGATGCGGCCCGACGAGTGGCCAGAGAACCAGTGTGGCCCATAGACATGTTGCCCATCCAACCTTTTGGCTACTCACTGGAACTGCCCACAGTACACTCAGGAGGAAAAAAACCAAAAATGCCTAACTAGGGGTGGTAAAACAGAACTCCGGGAGTTGGAAATAACCAGATGAAAAAATCTGCCTACCTCAAGCCCTGGGCAGACAACTTCTTCAACAGCTCCATCACCTCACCCATCTAGGGGAATCCAAACTAAAAAAAACTGGTGAGTTCCAAATTCTCCATTCCGGGATTAACTTCATTGGTTACAGATATCTGTTCTAGGTGCCAAGTGTGTGCTTGAGTCAACCCCCGTGCAGGGCCCCATAAGGAGGGGGCCTGATTGAGGGGAACACAACCTGGAAAACACTGGGAACTGGACTTTACAGAGGTAAAATCTAGCCAAAGGTACAAATATTTACTGGTCCTAGTAGATACTTTTTCAGGATGGGTAAAAGCTTACCCTACCAGGACAAAGTCTGCTAATATGGTTACTAAAATATTACTCCAAGAGCTCATGCTCAGATTTGGTCTCTCACAGTACCTGGGGTCCAACAATGGCCTGGCCTTCATGGCTCAAGTGTCAAAATTATTGGTGAGGGCTCTAAATATTAAATGAAAACTACATTGTGCCTATCACCCGCAAAGTTCAGGACAAGTAAAAAAGATAAATAGACCTTTAAAAAAAAATTGACAAAGTTCATTTTGGAAACTGGCCATAGGTGGCTTGATTTGCTCCCTCTTGCGTTACTCAGGGTTTGATGTCAAAAAGTTCACTCCCTTGGAAAATCTCCACCCCCAAGAGGCCGAAGACCTCCATACCAATCTTAGAGATGTTAACCAAGGTTCATAAATTGCTAAATTTGTCTAGACCAGAAAATAAAGAGGAGATTGTTGGTTATGTCTAGACCCCAAACCCCCCTATTATGTAGGGGTGGGAGTGACCTCTGTGCCTAAATCTGTCTTCCACTGATTGTAACTGGAATAAACCTATGATAACTTTAGGGGATGTACAAGGAACGGAAACATGTCTGACTGGGACAAATTATAACCTGGATAGTTCACCAGGGTTTATGTAACTTAACTTTCACCAACCATAAAACTCCAGGTTCCCCTTTATATTATAAGGCTCCAGAAGATGCCTGGTTTGCTTGTACTGAGGGCTTGACCGAGTGTATACCCAAATCGGCCTTGGCCACTCAATCTGCCACTTTATTTTGTGTTACTGTGTATGTTGTTCCACAAGTCTTGTATTATAATGGGAAAGGAGGGTCACAAACATCTGGGATTAATCTCGGAACACTATAGGAGTAAATGAGCTGCCCCTGTCCTAGTGCCCATTCTGGTGGGGTTAGGGTTAGCCAGGTCAGTGGCTATTGAAACCTCCTCCCTAATCCTTTAGGACACAAATTTTAAAGCCCTAAGCCACCAAGTAGCTAGAGATTTGGGCCACCTGGAAGACTCGATTTCCAGGTTGAAAACAGGTTGATTCCCTAGCTAAAATGGTCTTAGAAAATCGAAGGGGACTTAATCTTCTGTTCATAAAACAATTATGTGTAGCTCTGGGGAAAACCTATTTATTTTATGCTAATCAGTCTGGTGTCATTAGAGATACCCTAGCTATGGTCAGGAAAAATTTAAAGACTAAATATGCTCAACAAAAGGATCAAAATTGGTTTCAAAAATCTATTTGACTGGTCCCCATGGTTAACTACCCTAGTTTCTGCTGTAGCAGGTCCCCTAGTTATCTTACTTCTGCTTTTGCTCGTGGGACCTTACATTATAAATGCTCTGACTAAATATGTCAGACAGAGGGTTGATGCAGTTAAACTGATGGTGTTGAGACAAAATTATGAGATTTTAAAAGACGTTTTAAAAAAATCCAAAGAGTAAATACAGGAATCAAAGATTTGATTAAGTTGCAAGAACCAATGGGGAATGAAGGACCCTAGTTAGCAAGACAGACTCCATATTGCTACTTGACCCACCTGCCTTGCCTGTCCTTTAGGTGAACTCAGAAGGAGGAAGCTTAGAAACCTCCTCCCCTTAAAGAGTCCCTTTAAAAATAACAATTAACCAACTATTGTTTTACAAATGTTTCACTTGCTTTGCTAGTTCTATCCCATAGGGGGGCCTAGAAACTGTTGGCCTCAAAGGCGTATAAAACATGTTTATCTCCCCCCAGTCAGGGCTCAAGTCCGATGCTGAGCTCAGGACTCGACCAGTAATAAACTCCTGTGTGGATTTAATATCGGTCTCTGGTTGGTTCTTTCTCGCTGGGTCTAAGAAAAAGTATGTGCATCCATAAGAAAAAAAATGAGAAAGGAATATTAACAGTGGTTATTTCTGGGTGGGGAGATGATCTGTTGCTTTCTTCTTTACATTTTTCTGTCTGAAAAGATGGTTATAACAAATATGCACTACTATTGTAATCAGATAAAAACAATAAACATATTTTTATTTTGCAATTAAAACAAAGAATAGAAACATGGTTTGGACATGGCAATGCACATCTGTAATCCCAGCACTCTTGGGAGGCTGAGGTAGGAGGATTGCAAGTTCCAGTCCAGCCTGAGCAATTTAGCCATGGAGCAAGATCCTGTCTCAAAATAAAAACATTTAAAGATCCTGTGTTCATTTCTCAGTACCAAAAAGAAAATTGGCGATATGGCAAAAATTGAAAGTGAAGAAAGATCCATCCAGGTGACCATGGGCTAGAATATATCTAATCCACAGGTCCTAACTCCTCCATGTCTTCAGTATCAAAACAATTACAGCTATATCCCTTTATGGGCCTGACCTGAAGATTATACACCCAAAATGTGCAGTGCTCACAAAGCTAAAGCACTTCCCATGCCCCTCTTTAGGGTTTACATCTTTGCACAATCCACTCCTGTTAAATGTGTGTATGACCAAAGGGACTGGCTGAATGTGAGTATATTAAAAATAAGGTTGATGGTCTGGGGATTTAGCTCAGTGGTTCAGGCGCCTGCCTCGCAAGCACAAGGTCCTGAGTTTGATCCCGGTACAAAAAAAAAAAAAAAAGAATCCATGCAAAAATTTGTACATGGACTAGGTATGGTGGCACACATCTGTAATCCCAGCTACTCAGAAAGCTGAAGTAGGAGAATTCCAAGTTCAAGGCCGGACTGGGAAATTTAGGAGAATTTGTCTCAAAATAAAAACCAAGACAAAACAAAAAGGATGGGGATGTAGATCAGTGTGAGAGCACTTACCAAGCATGCATAAAGCCTTGGTTTCATCCCCAGTACTGAAAAAAAAACAACCCAAAACAAAACATTGTACTTGAATGTTCAGACCAGGGTTATAAATAACAGACAAAAGTGGGACCTGGGATTTAGCACAGTGGTGCCGCCGCCTGCTTCGCAAGCTCAGGGTCCTGAGTTTGATCCCCGGTACCCAAAACAAAACAAAACAAAAACAGACAAAAGTGAAAGCAACAAAAATGCCTGCCAAGAGATGAAGGGATAAACAGAATGAGGCCTATCTGTATAGGGCACTATTATTTGGCCACTAAGGGAATGAAAACACAGGCCCAGAGTTTTGGTTTTTTCACTGCTGGGGTTTCGACCCAGGGCCTCAGCCAGGTTAGGGAAGTGCTCTGCTCCTGAGCTACAACTGTGGCATGTTTTATTGTTAGTTTTATTGTTATTCTATTTTGAGACAGGGTCTTGCTATGCAATTCAGGTTGGCCTCGAACCTGTGGCAATCCTCATGATTCAGCCTCTCGAGTGCTGGGATAACAGGCGTGTACCAATACACCAGCTTCCTATCAGATATTAGAATATGTTACAAGGCCAGAAAGGTAGATGATGTCAGGGAACTAGAGAGAAATAAGATGGAGCCTTATTTCATATCATATAATAACTTCAGGTAGATTAAAAACCTTAATGAAAACAAGCAAAAGTATAAATTAATGCCTATAATCCCAGCACTTGAGAGGCTGAGGCAGGAGATCACTGTGAGTTTGAGGCCAGCATTAACTACATAGTGAAACTCTCTCTCAAAAAACACATAAATAAGACAAAATATACAGTTGTGCTGTCACCTGCCTGTAATCTCAGCACTCTGGGAGGCTGAGGCAGGAAGATTGCAAGTTCAAGCTCGGCTTGGGCAATATAGCGACTTAGTGAGACCTGGTGTCAAAATAAAAAATAAAAGGCTGAAGATGTAGCTTAGTGTGAAGGTTCTGGGTTCAGTCCCCAGTACCATTATAAAAAGGAAAAAACAAAGACCTCGTACAGTGAGTTCACAGACAATGCCAGGCTGGAAAATGACATTTGCTATGTCTGAAATAGCAGAGGTTAAACAAACAGTACAAAAGGTACTGCAAGAGATCATAACAAAAGAGAAAGTAGCCTCTGTCTTTCATGTGCGGTTATGTCAACTTTCATTTTCTTGCAGGCAAAATTCCTCCCCTTTCCTTTCATAAAAAAACACAACAGTTTTTAGGTATATTTTTTCATTTTTACTATTAGTGCAGAAGACTGAGTTTGCTCTTTTGTGTGTGCCTATAGCATACTTTGATCATTCTCTCCCCAAATTACTCTCCTTCCTCTTTCCACTCCTCCCCCACACCCTGCTTCTTCTCTAAGAGTCTCCTTTCTCTTTCCATCATTTACTTTTAAAATTTCCTAGATTCCATATATGAAATAAAACATGATATTTACCTCTCTGAGTCTGACTTATTTTGCTTAACATAATAATCTCCAGTTTCATTCATTTTCCTATGAATGACATGATTTCATCCTTTATGACAGAATAATATTCAATAGTGTACATATATTAAAAGGTATAATAGATGATGTGAAATAAGAAGAAAAGGGGCAAAGGGGAAGGGGAAGTGGGAGGGGTAAGGGAAAGGAAAGAAGGGAATGGAATTAATATGAGAAAATGAAAAAAAGGAAACAAAGTCTTGGTAAATAGGGAGGGATGGAGGGGTTGAAGGGAGGGGATGGAAATAGGGAAAAAATAAGAACCAAGAGAGAATATGTAAAGGTGCAAATTTCCAATGATGAATGTCATTATATCATATACCTAAAATGTACCAGTAAAATTAATTTAAAAAAAAAAAAGAAAGAAAATTGGGCCGGGGATTTAGCTCAGTGGTTTCGTCACCTGCTGCGCAAGCGCAAGGACCCAAGTTCGATCCCTGGTACCAAAAAAAAAGAAAGAAAATAGTCCTTCTAAGTCACTATGGGAAAAGATGTATGAAAACAAATGGAAGGCAATCTATAGCATGGCAGTTAGCTAGGAAGAGTTCATTACTTGAAAATGTATTATAAATACCTAGATTTTAATGATCAGGAATTTGCCTTTGAAGTCCCATACTTAAATTGTTTTAGCCATGCAGTGCACTCTTGTAATCTTAGTGCTTGGGAAGCTGAGGCAGGAGGATCACTGTGAGTTCAAGGCCAGCCTGGGCTACATAGTGAGACACTGTCTCAAAACACACACACATACACACACACACATACAAACACACACACACAATTTTAAGGTACCATGGACTCTTGACTTACAAACTCAATTTGTTTGCAAGGGCTGGTTGTAACTCAAGTTGGTTGAAAGTCAAGACTACTTTGGAGCTGAGGTGGCGGCAGCTGAGGAGGTAGTGGTGGCGGCCGCTCTGGAGGCTGCAGTCCGGGTCCTGGCTTGGGCCCCAGTCCCATCTTGGTGATGCTTGCTGAGCTGCTGGTGCTCCTGGCTGCTCTCCTGGCCATGGCCTCGGGCTACTTCCTTAGCATTGATGCACATGCCAAGGAGTGTTTCTTCGAGCGGGTCACCTCGGGCACTAAGATGGGCCTCATCTTCAAGGTGGCCAAGGGCGGCTTCCTGGACATCAAAGTGGAGGTTACAGGAACTGATAATAAAGGGATTTATAAAGGAGACCCTGAGTCCAGTGGGAAGTACACATTTGCTGCACACATGGACAGAACATACAAGTTTTATTTTAGTAACAGGATGTCTACGGTGACTCCAAAGATAGTGATGTTCACCATTGACATAGGGGAGGCTCCGAAAGGACAAGACATGGAAACAGAAGCTCACCAGAACAAACTGGAAGAGGTGATCAATGAGCTGGCAGGGGCAATGACTGCTGTGAAGCACAAGCAGGAGTACATGGAGGTCCGGGAAAGGATACACAGAGCCATCAACAACAACACAAACAGCAGAGTGGTCCTTTGGTCCTTCTTTGAAGCTCTTGTTCTAGTTGCCATGACATTAGGACAGATCTACTACCTGAAGAGATTTTTTGAAGTCTGGAGGGTTGTTTAAAAGGACTTTTCCTCATGATCCTAAACTCATAATTCACTTGTTTACCAAACACCTTGGTCATAATAGTGTCATTAGTTTCTACATTTTTATTTTTGGACCTGTACATTCACAGCTTATGTTTCTTTGTGATTAATGGATACTGGGGGGGAAAACTTTTTAGGAAAGTTATAGTGAAAATTTGATATTTGACTGGCATAAAATTTCTTATTTGAATGCTGCCTTCGTTATACAGGTCCTTCCAGAATTCAGACACTGTAAACAGAATACAGGAGTCTAGTTTTTTATTATGCTTTATCTTTTTGTTTTCATTTAAAAAGTTTGTTCAGGAATTCGGCATAAAGCCTGATAGAACCTTATTACAATGACTGCAGTCTCTGGACTCCCTCCTCCTGTGGCTCAAGTCATTAAAGAGTCACTTTGCCCAGCTGTTACATGAAACTGTGATTTCCATCCTGCATTTTCTCCCTGGCATAACAGCAGAGTGCTCTGACCTGGGAGTGTGTAGCAGGCTAGCTCCTTTTATACTTTCCCCTAGTGTGCTTCAGTCTACGACTTGCCCCAACACACATTTCCCCCTAAATTTTTCCATTGAACCTTAAGACTGAATCACCCTCCACTTCAACTAGTGACACAAGCAGCGAAACTGACCGCTGTTTTCTGCCTAGCCTCCTAAGAAACCTCTGTAAAGCCAGTTCCCCAGGTGTTTCAGCAAATGCCAGCTACTCTCTGCGCTGGGACATCTCTTTTCTCCACTCTTGGCACATAGGAAATATGCAATCACATCATTGGAAAAATCGGGATTTCTGATGCCAAAGGGTTAAAGCCTCTTGGGTTTCTTTGCAGCCACTATGTTTTCTTCATTCAGAGCACTGAACACCAGTGTCAGGGTCAGCACTGTGGTTCTTGTTTTTGTTTCTCCTGGGTCTTTCTCTTTTAGGGCACGTGAATTTTGTTTTATAGAAAAGGAAAAGATTTTCTTGCTCTCTGATGATGGGTTTAAGATTAAAGGAGCTTCTAGTGGTGTGGCAGTGATCCAGGATTATGTTGTGACTGATGTATATTAGCTACTTGTACATTTTTTTGATCTTTGCAAGGGGAAAACTATAAGTAACAATTTTATATAGTTAATTTAAATTTGTTACAGGTTTTCATGTTCAAGACAATTTTTCAACCTTGGGTGAAAATACTTGCAACAGTTTACTGATAAGGTGACTGTTTCACCTTAGGACAACTGTTGCATGCCAATTTTTTTGTGTGTGGAAACACCTCAAAATTGAATTAAAATATGTAAATTTAAAATTGGCTGTGTATCTAATATGCCCCAGGTTCAGAAAAAAAACAATTCTTTTTTTTAAAAAAGAGACTACTTTTCCCATAAGAAATAATGAAAATACCCATAATGTGTTTCAAACCTCCCAAAGTACCCCTTAACTAACCTTTTTGTAATAAAAAGGGTTGTCTAATGTGCATAATTTATAAGAAACACAACAATTTTCCTAGTATATTCACCAAAAAGTTATAAAATGTGCCTGGTTTACCAGAAACAACAATTTCATACTGTACTCACCATTCAAATTGACATCTTTGGCTCGCAGGAAGGGAGGAGGAAATAGAAGGTGGTTATTGTTTGGCAGGAGAGTCCCCTTCCATAAGAACATCAGAAATCTGGCTCTTTGTTGTCCTTTCTCTCCTTGGGAGAGTCTGCAGCCCACTAGGACCTGCTTCTGGCTCACTAGGTCTCAACCCTTTCACAACTAAAAACTGGTCTAAGGTTGTCTGTTTCTGTGTTTTCTTTAATACTGCTCCGTAGTATGACATGACATTGTCATTAAGCAAGTGAATGCAACAATTGGCTTTTTCGCTGTCTGGTTGGGTCTTCTCTACAAATGTTTGTAGCTCTGTCTATTTTTTCAGGATTTCCTTTATTTCAGAAGAAGAACTTTGCTGCACTGATTGCTGATGCTCCCCCTCTTCAGAAAGCTCCTCAGCTGCCATTCTCTGTTGCTCAGCCAGAAGTTGCTGAACTTCCTCTATAGACAATTCCTCTTAGTGTTCCTCCACCAGTTCCTCAACATCACCACTGTCTACCTGGAAGCCTATGGGCTCTGCTAGAGTGACAATATCATCAACCACAGGGTCAACTGAAGGCTCAGGCTCCTCCACACAGCCTTCAGTCTCTCTCCTGTATAATTTTAGGCCACACTTTCTTCCAGGCAGATTTCAGTGTCCTAGGGAGACATTGGCCCAGGATTTCTCAGTTAACCCCACACAGGAAAGTGTGTTGTAATGTTCATTCCAGAACTCTTTAAGGGATAAATCTGTATCTGAGAATATCTGAAGCACTTCAGGAACAGTTTAGTTCTTTGGTGTATACCTTCTTTAAGTTAGCTAACCTACTGGCTGCAGTAGAGGAGATGTATTAGGTGGGAAGAACTTGACTAAGAGCCATGGGAACTTTTCAGCCAATTCTTCCACATCTCATGGATGGGCAGGAGCAATGTCCATGATGAGAAGAGCCTTGAGTGGTAATTCTTGAGTGGTACCAGGGATCAAACTCAGGACCTTGCACTTGCAAGGCAGGCGGTGGCACCACTGAGCTAAATCCCCAGCCCCAAACCCTCTAGGTATTTCTTAACAATAGGACAGAAGGCCTCCCTGATCTACTCAAGAAAAAGTACTTTTGTTACCCAGGCTTCTGGGATAGATCTCTACATGACTCCTAGCCTATTCTTCATAGACTTTATATTTTCTGAACACTCTAGGCATCTCAGAGTAATAAACCAAGAGAAGCTTTATCTTGAGGTCAACACTCACAGTGGCACATAGCAATAAAGTAAACCTATCCTTCATAGGCATGTGGCCTGGCATTTTCTTCTCTTCCTCGGTAATGTATGTTCTCCTGGGTATTTTCTGCCAGAAAAGGCCAGTTTCATCACAGTTGAAAACTTGATGAGAGCAAAAGCCATTTTTCTGAATCATTGTTTTGAAGTGATGTATGTAATTTTCAGCAGCCCTTTTATCAGCACTGGCTGCTTCATCATGCCTAGTTAGGCTATGAACCCCAGTTCTTGCTTTAAAATTCTGAAACTAACCTTTACTGGCATGAAATGTTTCACCATTATCACTCATTGATGGATTATCCTTTATGAGATCTACATTTATAGCCCTAGATTTTTCACAAATTATAGACTCATATAGGCTGTACCCTGCCATCTGCCTTTCATTTATCCACACTAATTATAGCCTCTCTACCTCATCTAACACTGTTGATTGTGACTTACTAATTTGAGTAACACCTTTAGCAACACTAACTTCCTTATACAAAGTTTTTCCCTATAAGATTGTGGAGACTGTAGATTTAGTGAGATTAGTGAAATCAGTCACATGAATACCACTCTCATATTTCTCCACAATTCCTTCTTTTTAACTGTGATTGCTTTCTTTACCACTCCTTCCTTCCTGAGCTTCTTTTCTAGCTTTCTTGGTGCCATTTTGATAGCAGTAAGTGTAGTGATTATATAAAGCACAGACTGAAATCACATCCACAAACATGCACATTTGGGCTCAGACTGATGCTTACATATGCTTCTCTGGCATCAAGAGTTTTTGTTTACAACCACAAAGTGGCCAGCATTTGGGTCATAACTCAGGACTTTGGTTGTAAGTTAAAACTAAAATTTCAGTTGTAATCCACCCTGTTCATATGTGAAGTCATTTGTAACTCAAGGGTCCACTTTTTTTTTTATTGAGTTTATTGGTGCATTTTAGGTATACATTATGATCACATTCATCATTGGGAATTTGTACCTGTACATGATATATCTTGGTTCTTATTTTTTTTCCCATTCCCCTGCCCTCCCTTCAACCCCTCCACCCCTCCCTATTTACATAAGTTTTTGTTTTGTTTTTGAGACAGGATCTCACTATGTAGTTCAGGTTGGCCTTGAATTCATAATACAACCCAGCTGTGCCTCAAACAAACTCACAGCAATCCTCCTGCCTCAGTATCCCGAGTGTTGGGATTCCTAGCTTTCTTGACTTGTTCTTTTTTTTTTTTTTGGTACCGGGGATCAAACTTGGGTCCTTGCACTTGCACAGCAGGCAGTGAAACCACTGAGCTAAACTCCCGGCCCTCCTAGCTTTCTTTTGTATTTTATTTTGAGACAGTGGCTACATTGCCCAACCTGTGCTGGAACTTTTGATCCTCTTGCCTCAGCCTACCAGAGTGCTGGGATTACAGGCATGTGCCACCATGCTTGGTTTATATTTTAATGATTATGTATTTTTTGTGTAAAAGAATCATAATCATAGCACAAAAGCACAAACATTACAAAGCTGTCTATGAAAAGATTTGTGGCTGGTTGTGGTGGTGCACACCTGTAATCTCAGCTCTCAGGAGGCTGAGGCAGGAGGATCACCTTGAGTTTGAGGCCAGCCTAGGCTACATAGTGAGTTCAAAGCCAGCCTGAACTGCATAGCAAGACCCTGTCTCAAAAATAAATAAATAAACAAACAAACAAATAAATAAATAAATAAGGTTTGTACCGGGGATTTAGCTCAGTGGTTCTGCCACCTGCCTCGAAAGCACAAGGTCCTGAGTTTGATCCCAGGTAGCAAAAAAAAAAAAAAAGATGAAATAAAAAAAGATTTGTGAGCCAGGCTTGGTGGTCCATGCCTGAAATCCCAACTCTCAGGAGACTGAGGCAGGAGGGTCATCATGAGTTCAAGGCCAGCCAGGGCTACATAGCAAGAATGTCTCCAAAAACACCCCCCCACACACAAATTTTTTCTAGAATTCAGGACTCCTTCCCATTTATAAGTCTAAACAAGTATTACGGCTCTGGACTAAATTACATGGGAATTCTGAGAGAGACCTAGTGCGTATTTGGCCTTTGTCAGACCCAGTACCTCTGGCAAAGCATATGCAGTACCCTTGCTTTCCCTTCACACACCATCAACCACCGCTGCAACTCCATACCCTCCTGAAGTGCTTGAACCAGGGAGACCCCCAAGCTTGCTCACCCTCTTAGGAAGCTGTCCACCCCCAGAGACCTGCAGAGATGCCCCCCAGCTACCCTGACACATTTCTGTCGTAGGAAGCTATGATTCAGAAAGAAAAACTGAGATGACCCAGCCACTTCGCCTCTGAGTATGGCCTGGGTGAAGGGCAGTCTCCCCTCCAGGCTCTGAAGGTTCCCTGGAATAAACAGACAAAGATCCAATAGAAAACAGGGAAGCCTTCACATTTACTACTGTGCAAAAGGAGGAAAATCACAGGAGTGGGTACTGGAGAGCCCAAATTACTCCAAAACTTATGTACCCCTCTTTCTATAGGCAGAGGTAGAGGAAAGGGAGCAGCAGTGAACCAGAAATGGATTTTGGGGTGACACAGGGTGTTTCAAGACTATGCCATGGCCTGGCCCAGAGTCTGGCCAGCAGAAGGGCAATGGTTTTTTGTTCTTGTTGTTGTTGTTTTTGGTACCAGGGATCGAACTCGGGAGCTTGTGCTTGCAAGGCAGGCCCTGGAACCACTGAGCTAAATCCCCGGCCCTAGAAGGGCAATGGTTTGTGAATGACTATTTTGGGATCCAAATAGTAGACAATGGGATGGCAAAAATCTGTCAGTGTGTTGACGAACTTCAGTCACTCTTTCTGTGAAGTGAGTTTAGTTACTGGAAGAGGGGAAGGGATCGTGGATCCTTGTTTTGTCCTTGGGGTCCAGACTTGAAGTGGAATGGGAAACACGCAGTAAGCCTGTCCCTGCCCGGAGAGGACTCTGACAGGGAAGTGGGTTCTGTAGCTGTCAAAGCACTGACCTCTGGGGTGTGGTTTTCTGAGTGTCAACAGTAAATAGGCCAAGTAACTGAAAGCAGGGATACAGATATATTGGGGAGGTTTTTGTTTTACTTTCTTTGATATGCTGGAAGAGCCAGGTCCACGCCTCCAGGGAAAGAGAGCTGCCCACTCCTTTCACAGCAGTTATTCACAAAAGCCCAAAGGTGCAACAACTTTGTCCACTGAAGGAGGGACAGAGAAGCAATTCTGGTCACACAATGGGCTATTATTCAGCCTTAAAAGGAAAGAAGCCTGGCTTGGTGGTACACGCCTGCAACCCCAGCACTCAGGAGGCTGAGACAGAAGGATCACCATAAGTTTGAGGCCAGCCTGGGCTACATAGTGAGTTTAAACCTAGCCTGAACTAATAGCGAGACCTTGTCTGAAAAACTAAAAAAAGGGCTAGGGATTTAACTCCGTGGTGCTGCCCCCTGCCTTGTAAGCACAAGGTCCCAAGTTCAATCCCTGGTAAGAAAAAAAAAAAAAAAAGAGGGAAAGATATTCTCAATGTGCAACATCACAGACAAACCTAACCTTGAGGACATTATGCTAAGTGAAATATCGCAGTCATAAAAGGACAAATACTTACACATATGACAAAGGGACAAATACACATATGACAAATACTTTAAATACTGTATATGTGTTCTGCATATAATGAGGTTCTTAGGGTAGCCAAATTCAGACAGAAAGTGGAATGGTCATTGCCAGGGTCACAGGGAAGGAGGGAATCGGGACTTGTTTAATGGGTATAATGGATTCAGTTTTGCAAAATAAAGAGTTGTGCAGGGGATGGGGTGTAGATTAGGAGTAGAACACTTGCCTAGTATGCATGAAGCCCTGGGTTTGATCCCTAGCACGGAATAAACAAATAAATGTTTTAAAAAAGAGTTCTGGAGATGGTGGGAATGGCTGCACAGCAATGTGAATGTAAGCAATGCCGCTGAACCCTGTATTTAAAAACTGCTCGGGGGGCTTGGGGCAGAGCTCTATAGTGCCTGTTTGGCATGCCTGAGGTCCTGGGTTTGGTCCCCAGCCCTTCGAGAGAAGGGAAAAGAGCTCCTTGCTCTGGCTTGCCCTGTGCTGCCCTCTGCCAGATGCAGCCTGAAGGCCCTCTGTGGATGGCAGGGCTCCTGAACAACAAGAAAAATGAGGTTCCTCTGTGTATGTGGTATTGGGGATGGAAGCCAGGGGTGCTCGACCACTGAGCTACATCTGCAGCACTTTTTTTTAAAGGCAATGTCTTGCTTATATCATGTACAGGTACAAATTCCCTATGATGAATGTTATCACTATATATATCTAAAATACACCGATTTTAAAACGATAGCATCTTGCTAAGTACCCAGGCTAGCCTGGAATTTATGATTTTCCTGCCTCAGCCTCCAGAGCAGCTGGGATTACAAGTGTATGCCACCTTGCCCAATAGAGAAATAGTGTCTTTTCAAAATTTTTACTTATTTATTTATTGTTTTTTTGAGATAGGGTCTTGCTTATGTAGTTCAGACTGGCCTTGAAGTTACTCTGCACTCCAGGCTGGCCTAGAACTCCTGTCAATCCTCTTGCCTTAGACTTCTGAGTGCTGGGATTACAGGTATGTCCCACGATGCCCATCTAAGTATCTTTTTGTTTGTTTGGTTTGTTTTTTCCGGTACCGGGGATCAAACTCGGGTCCTTGCGCTTGCGCAGCAGGCGGTGAAACCACTGAGCTAAATCCCCGGCCCCTAAGTATCTTTTTAAAAGTGGTTTTGAGCTAGTAAGTGTCAGGTAAAAGGGCCGAAAACCAAGACCAGACCAGGCCACAACAAGCCTTTATTAGGGGAATAGATCTGCCGGGCTGACTCTGAACAAAGGAGAGACAAAAGCAATATGGCCGGGGCAGGGAGAGTCTTTTATAGAGACTGGGGTGGGGCTTGTAGGGGCTGAGGTGGGGTTGAGTGAGGTAGTGACTAGGGAATGGAGGATCCGGTGACATCACTAGATGGTAGGAGGTGAGCGAGTATTAGGTTACTTTCTAGGCAGGAACAGGGGCATGCTGGGAAGAAGGGTTTATTCTTTGGTGGGAGCAACCATCTTGGCATGATGTCACACAGGGGAGGGGGCAAGGCATGATAGGAAGAGGGCAGCTACTATACATAATAGCTGCCGAGGTAGTGGGAGACCTATCAGTAAGGTGCCACACACCTGTAATCCCAGCTACTTGGGAGGCTGAGGCACAAGGACCACAAGTTCAAGGACATCCTAGGCAACTTTGCAAGATCTTGTTTAAAAATAAAAAAATAAAAAAGGGCTCGGATATAGCTCAGTGATGAACCACTTCCCTACCACACTGGAGGGGGCCGGGGATTTAGCTCAGTGGTTCTGTTGCCTGCCTTGCAAGCGCAAGGACCTGAGTTCAATCCCTGGTACCAAAACAACAACAACAACAACAACAACAACAACAACAGAAAAACCCTACCACACTGGAGGTCCTGGGTTCCATCCCCAGTACTTCAAAGAAAAAAAAAGGCTGCAATTTTCTGAAACATATAATTGATCTTTGTGCCTGTGTCCTGCCATACAACTCCTAAAACTTTTGGATTATCCAGTATGATAAGCATCTTTTCATTTCAGGGTGGGGGTGCTGGTGGCATCCCCACCTCCAATCCCTGGGGAAGGGAAAGAAGCCAAGGGTTTAATGAACCACACTCATGGAATGGAGCCTTCACCCAAACCCACAAGAACTGGATTCAAAGCTGCCTGAAGAGCTAAGCACCAAAGGGTGGAGGATCTCCCTGGATTGGCCCCCACTTGTCCGCTCTGTCTCTTCACCTGACGAGATCAGACGCATTCAGGGTGGTATGGCTGTAGACTGTCTCTTCACCTGATGGTAACCTTTGTGACAGCCTTTATAGCAAGTGGGGAAATGGAAGTCAGAGCTTCCCTGAATTCTGTGAGCTGTGCTAGCACATTAATCGGATCTGAGGCAAGGGCCATGGGAAGCCCAATGGATAGTCTGACAACCAAATGAACAGGGGATGGCTGTGGGTAGCTCAGGCTGCATGTGGTGGCACACATCTGTAATCCCAGTACTCAGGAGGCTGAGACAGGAGGCTTGGTGTGAATTTGAGGCCAGCCTGGGCTACATAGTGAGTTCAAAGAGCAGCCTGGACTACATAGCAAGATCCTGTCTCAAAAAAAAAAAAAGGAAAGAAAGAGAAGAAACACCCATAAAACAGCCTAGACCTTGTGACTGGCATTGGAAGTGGGGGGCAGGCGGGCACTATTGTACTGAGTGGGGTCTGATGCTAATCTTCAGGTAGTGACAGAGTGGCCTACAATTGGAGAACACTTCCTCGTGTTGAGCAGTTTGATTGCTTGCTTGGTGTTGGGGAACCCCCTCCTTTGGTCACAGCCTTCTGTGTCGTTAAGCGAGAATATAAGAGGAACTTACTTTGGTTTTTTCCTATATCCTCAAAATGGAAATGATAAATTTTATTGTATGTATATTTTACAAATTTTTACAGGAATAATTTTTTAAATATAAAAAAATAAAATCAAAGAGGCTTTACTATGATACATTTAAATTTATTTATTTGAGACAAGTCTTGTTAAATGGCCAAGGCTAGCCTCAAACTCTCAATACTCTTGCCTCAGCCCTCCAAATAGGATTATAAGTGTATGCCATTATGCGCAGCTGAATTTATTCTTGAAGTGTAAGCTTCTCCCAGAAATTAAATCAGTTCAGATGGTTAAATTAATTGCCCTTAACCAAACCTCCCAGCTGATAGTAGAAAATATAAATATTAATGCTAATATTAATATGACTTTGAAATTCTTTTTTTGTTTTGCTTTGGTTTTTTTTGAGACAAGGTCTCGCTATGTAGTCCAGGCTGGCCTTGAACTCACTATGTAGCCCAAGCTGGCCTCAAACTTGCAGCTATCCTCTTGGCTCAGCCTCCAGAATGCTAGGATTACAGACATGCACCACCATGCCTGGCCAGAAATGCTTTATAAATAGATTCCCAGACTTTTTTTTTTTTTTTTTTTTGGTACCGGGGATCGAACTCGGGACCTTGCGCTTGCGAGGCAGGCACCGAAACCACGGAGCTAAATCCTCAGCCCTGACCCAGACTACTATTTGTGTGTTTGTGTGTGTGTGTGCGTGTGTATGTGTGTGTTTTTTACTGGGGATTGAACTCAGGTCCTTGTGCTTGGGCAGCAGGCAACGAAGCCACTGAGCTAAATCCCCGGCCCCAGACGACTATTTTTTAACAGCAAAACATTTATTGGTACATTTTAGACATATATAATGATAACATTCATCATAGGGAATTTGCACCTGTACACTATACCTCTCACCTCTTTTTTTCCCTTTCCCCCTTCCCCTCAAGCCCCCCATGTACAAAAGCTTTGTTGCCATTTTTTCTTTCTATTTTCACTTGTCCCTTCCTTCCTTTCTCCTTCTCCCCTCCCTTGTTTCCTTTCCCATTTGAGCATTTTCTTCCCATCTCTCAATATCTATTATACATTTCAGTCCTTATTTACACTTTCAGTTTCTCACACCAGAGAAATAATGCAGTATTTAAACATGTGTGTCCAATTTATTTCACTTAAGAGTATGGTCTCAAGGCCCATTCATTTAACTAGAAATGTCTCAAGCACATCCTTCTTTATGGAAGAGTAGTACTCCATTGTGTAAAAAAAAAACCCACATCTTCTTTATCCATTCATTGGTTGACGGGTATTTGGGTTGTTTCTAAGATTTAGCTATTACAAACTGTGCCGCTATAAACATGGGTGTACATATATCACTGTGGTATGATGCTTTTAATTCTTTTGGGAAGATACCAAGAAAGGGAATAGCTGGGTCAAATGGAACCACTAGTTTTAGTCCTTTGAGGTATCTCCATACTGATTTCCACAGTGGTTGCACCAGTCTGCACTCCAACCAACAATGGAGAAGGGTTCCTTTCTCCCTACAACCCTGACAGCGTTTGTTATTGGTTGATTTCTTGATAGCAGCCATTCTTTCTGGGGTGAGGTGGAATCTCAGCATCGTTTTAATTTGCATCTCTTGAATGGCCAGTGATGTTGAACATTTTTTCATATATTTATTTGCTGTTTCTACTTCTTCATCTGGGAAGTCCCTATTCATCTCAGATGCCCATTTTTGGATTGAGTCTTTAAATTTGAAGGGTCTGATTTTTGTGAGTTCTTTATATATTCTAGATATTAGTCCTTTGTCTGAGGACCAGCTGGCAAAAATATTTTCCCATGCAGTGGGTTGTCTCTTAGCTCTGTTGGTGGTTTCTCTTGCTGTGCAAAAGCTTTTAATAAGATGAGGTCCCAGTTGTTGATTCTTTGTAGTATTTACTGTGTGCAATCCACTATTTTGTTTTACTCTATTTTATGTTATTTACTTGCAATTTTTTTTTTTGTACCAGGGATCAAACTCAGGACCTTGCGCTTGTTAGGCAGGCTCTGGAACCACTGAGCTAAATCCCTGGCCCTGTTATTTACTTATTTTTTGCAGTGCTGGGGATGGAACCTAGGGCCTCATGCATGCTAGGTAAGTACTCTACCTCTGAACTACATCCCAAACTCCAGTTTTACTCTTTTTAGAATCTTGATTGATTGATTGATTGATTGATTGGCTGGCCTGGAACTCCTGGGCTCAAGGGATCTTCCTTAGCAGATGGAACTATAGGAATTTGCCACTGTGCTGGGTTCCTGACCACAATAGGAATTGTTATAAAAATCAACAATAAGGGCCGGGGATTTAGCTCAGTGGTTCCACCACCTGCCTTGCAAGCACAAGGTCCTGAGTTCCATCCCCGGTACCAAAAATAAATAAATAAATAAAATTAAAATTAAAAATCAACAATAAATAGGGCCAGGCATGGTGGCACACTCCTGTAATCCCACTACTGGGGAGGCTGAGGCAGGAAGATCACCATGGGTTCAAACCAGCCTGGGCTACATAGTTCAAGGCTAGCCTGAACTGTATAGTGAGACCCTGTCTCAAAAACACAAAGAAAAATAAATACATAAAAATAAATAAAGTAATTTCTATCTGCATTACTATCTATTACTTGAGCTAGCTAATGGAAAAGTGGATTTCAGCAAAAATGCCATTATTCATGATAGCAAGGATAAATTGGCCTTGATGGGGTAATTTTAAGGGTTTTGCCCAGAATGGACTTTGCATGTCCTACTTTCTTGCGACACAAACATGGAAAAGACTGGAAAACTAGGACATGGTTGGGGACCAAAGACCTGAGGCCCCTTTGAACATCTTGCAGTGAGCTATGTGTGCGCTCTGGTTGTTGTTTACCTTCAGGGTGAGCATTTCTTGGCTTGAGAACTATGTCTTTCATGTGGGGGGGATGTTGCTTACATTTCCAGGAGACTTAGGCAACCTAACCTCGAGGTTCAGTAAAAGGGACACAAATTGCACTGGGACAAAGGACAGAAAGACAAATTCTACATGATTCCTTGTGTCCAAAGTCTCTAAAATTGTCAAATGAATGAATCAGAGAACACTGTAATGGTGGCCAGGGTCTGAGAGGAGGAAGAGACGTGAAATTGCTAATGAACAGACACAAAATTTAGTCCAGCAAAACGCATAAGTGCTATGGAACACTTAAATTGTTGAGGTGATAAATCTGATGGTAAGTGTTTTGCCATAACAAAATAACTGCTAATCATCTGGGAAAAAAGAAGTGTAAAATTTTAACTTTCATTTGGGAAACCCATAGCCATGATTATCTGTCGTCATCTTCAGGAAAAGCAGAGATCACATGAAATTCCAGAAGCAAGGACTGGGGGTGGAGGTTGGTGGTTGAGCACTTGCCTACCATTCCGGAAGCCTTGGGTTCCAGCCCCAGCACCGACAAATCGCATAATCCACAAACTTCTGAGAAACCCAGAAACTGTCAGAGACTAAGAGTATTGCCACTAGCCTCGGGGGCTGTAAGAGCTACCCTTCTGGGGAGCTGCTCTGGTTGGTCACTGCTGAGTTCACATAGACTGCCCCTTGGGTTTTGGAATGCCCCCTTCAAACCCCTGAACCTATTTTAGACCTGATACTCTCATAGAGGTCCATCTGATGCTTCCAGAAACCTCCTTAACTGGGGTTAAGATGCGTTTCCAGAATATTCCACCTAGACATACCCTGCACAATCAAAAGCTAAATTGCCCCTGAGCCACAATGGAGAACCTTCTGAATGAACAGGTCTCAAATGGAGGGTTCTTAGAAAGTCTCCAGAAACTGATGACTGTGGAGCTGGGAAGCCTCCACCCAAGGCAATAAGAATGAGACTAATTTTCTGATTCTTCAGTTCCCTCCCATTTTTTCCCTTTCAGTCCACTATGAATTTTGACTAAAATTGTATTCTGACACCTGCTAGCAACGAACTAAAATATCTCAGATTTCCACCCTATTACATTTTTTGTTTTGTTTTTTTGGTACCAGGGATCAAACTCAGGACCTTGCGTTTTCGAGGCAGGCGGTGGAACCACTGAGCTAAATCCTTGGCCCTACTATTACATTTTTTTGAGACAAGGTCTTGTTATGTAGCCCAGGCTGGCTTTGAACTTGTGGCAGTCCTCCTACCTCAGCTTCTCAAGTGCTGGGATTACAGGTGTGCACCTAGCTTTCCTATGACTTTTTTTCTACAGTGCTGAGGATGGAACCCAGGGCCTTGTGCTCCCTTGGCAAGCATTCTGCCACTGATAGCTGCTCTTTTAAATACTGCAGAAGCCAGCCTTGGCATTGTGGTGCACTCCTGTAATCTCAGCATTTGGGAGGCTGAGACAGGAGGATTGCTGCCAGTTCAGAGGCAGCCTGGGCTAAATAGTGAGACCTTGTCTCAAAAAAACCCCCAAAAACCTATCAATCAATAAATAAATACTTCAGAAGTTGGCACAGTACATGTGCCTGTGGTCCAGCTACTGAGGAGGCAGAGTTGGGAGGATTGCTTGAGCCCAGGAGTTCCAGACCAGCCTGGGCAACATAACTAAAATCTGTCTCCAAACTAAAGAAATTAAATAAATCAAGCAGAAGATAGCATTCTTTCTGGTTTTCTGAGTGGCTTTGTTTGTTTTTGTACTGAGGATTTAACCCAGAGCCTTTGCATGAGCTACCTCCCAAACTTTTTTTTGTTTTTGTTTTTGGTTTGGCTTTTTTTTCCCTTGGTACCAAGGATCGAACTTGGGTCCTTCCACTTTCGAGGCAGGCAGCGGAATGGTTTGGCTTTTTTGAGACAGGGTCTTGCTATGTAGTTCAGGCTGGCCTTGAACTCACTATGTAGCCCAGACTGGCCTTGAACTCACAGCAATCCTCCTGCCTCAGCCTCCCAAGGGCTGGGATTACAGGTGCATGCCACCATGTTTGGCTGTTTCTCATACTCTTTCTTTCTTTTTTGGTACCGGGGATCGAACTCGGGTCCTTGTGCTTTCGAGGCAGGCGGTGGAACCACTGAGATAAATCCCTGGCCCTGTTTCTCATACTCTTGATGGCAGGTAGGCAAAGGAATCCAAATGTGCAGTCAGAGCCCTGATTCAGGCCCCTAGCTCAGCCACCTGGTAATGGAATTTGATGAGCCAGATGGGACTGGTGCTCTCTGCTGAAGCCAGTTGGATATTACACTTCAGGGAATCTCCCAAGGCTATTCGTCCCAGGATAAAGGGTCCCTAAAGGGTCCTTGCTTGGTTCAGAACGCTCCTCTTCTTCCTTTCCAGCCAGTGTCCACTGCATCCCTTCCATCAGTTTTTTTTTCCAGTATTGGGAACTAAACCCAGGGCCTTCAACACTGAGCTACAACCCAGCCCTTTTTAATTATTTTTTAATTTTGAGACAGGGTCTTGCTCAGTTTCCCAAATTAGGCTGGAACGTGCCATCCTCCTGCCTCAGCCGCCCAGAGTGCTAGGTTTGCAGGCATGCACCACCACATCTCGTCCCCTTATTCTTTCCATAGATCACTTCTGTACTTATGTTTCCCTTGAGAATTAATTAGTATTATAGAGCACAGTGGTGCACGTCTATAATTTTAGCACTGGAGAGGCTGAGGCAGGAGGATCGCCACAAATTCGAGGCCAGCCAAGGCTACACAGTGAGTTCAAGGCCAGCCTGAACTACATAGAGACCCTGTCTCAAAAACAAATGATTTGATCAGTGGTATAGCACTTGCTTGTCATGTGCAAAGTCCTGGGTTCAATACCCAGCAATGCAAAATAAAAACCCTGATCTTATGAAAACTGGACCTTGTCCTCACAAAATGCTTCTGTGCAGGCTGGGGATTTAGCTCAGTGGTGCTGCTGCCTGCCTTGCAAGTGCAAGGTCCCAAGTTCGACCCCGGTACCAAAAAAAAAAAAGAAAAGAAAAGAAATTGCTACAAAATGCTTCCGTGGAAGTCATTCGAATTAGAGCACCAAGGCCTTGCCCACTGGGAACAGGCTATAACATGAGGCACTTGGCTCTCTTCAGAGACCTTCCAGCCTGTTTTGATGCTATTGTTTATCTCCACTCCAGAAATCTGCCCTCCATGGCAGACACAAATTAGCTTTCTCATGATGTAATAAATAAATTTGTAGGTATTTCTCTCTTTCTCTCTCTCTCTCTCTCTCTCTCTCTCTCTCTCTCTCTCTCTCTCTCTCCCTCTCCCTCTCCCTCCCTCTCCCCCCCCCAAGATCTTGGTATTTAGCACCTGGGAGACTGGTCTCAAACTCTCCATCCTCCTGGCTCAGCCTCCCAAGTGCTGGGAGTACAGGCGTGCACCACTGTGCCCAGCTACTTGTTGCTAATTACAGGATTTTTTTCTTAATCCTAAATTTTTTTTTTATTTTATTGATACATTTTAGGGTTTTTTTTGAGACAGGGTCTCACTATGTAGTTCAGGCTGGCTTTGAACTCACTACGTAGCTTAGGCTGGCCTTGAACTTGCAGTAATCCTCCTGCTTCGGCCTCCAGAGTGCTGGGATAACAGGTGTGTGCCACCACACTCAGCTTCAGTTGGTAATTATATAGACACTGGGCTTGTACCTGCCTGCTGCACAATAGTTTGTTCTGTCTATTTAGAGTAACCATTAGAGATAGTCAGACATTGGAAACCCTCAGCTGGAGGTTTAGCTCAGTGGCAGCATTCTTGAGGCTCTGGATTCCAACCTCAGTGCCAATAGACAAATAAGAAACAATAAAACTACCACTTTCTGTGGGCCATGTTTCCTTGAGGATATCCAGAGATCTCCAAATACAGGGCAAGCAATGGGCTGCTCAGAAGAACTCCCAGTAGAGCCAGGTGTAATGTCCTATACCTGTAATCCTAGCATTCTGGGAGGCTGAGGCAGGAAGATTGCAAGTTCAAGCCCAGCCTAGGCAATTTAGTGACTTAGCGAGACCTCATCTTAAAATAAAAGAATAAAAAAAGGCTGGACAAAGGCCCTGGTTTTAATCTCCAGGACCACAAAATAAAAACAAAAACAAATGAAAAACATCCCTCAGTAGGAACAGCTAACATTCTCCTGGGGAAACTGGGAAGTGTGCTCCTCAGTGCAGCTGTCATGTGATAGGAAAGGCAGGTCAAAACTTGTCTCACCTTTGGAAAGATGTCACAGTGACCCTTCTGTGTTAGAAGCCTAACAAGGCTGTTGAAATTTAAACTCATTAAACTCATTAAACAGAGTTGTCAGGAACAGTTGCATAAGCCTTGATTTCCTTTGTCTGGCCAAGGGAGATTCTGTTTTAACAAATACTTCTGGCCTGGAGTGTAGCTCAGCGGCAGAGCACTCGCCTGGAATGTGCAAGGCCCTGGGTTCCATCCTGGTGTGGCAAGAACTGAGCACTTCTTACTGTAATGTGCAAACACTACAAGTCATGTTGAACAGTTTTAGAAATGACTAAAAGTGCCTGGTTAGCTAGGAGAGACCACCTGGGCTTTCAGACCTGTTTCCAGGTCCTGGGTTTGCTCCTTCGGGAACCCACCAGCTCAAGAAAATGAAAAAGACCAGTGATCCCCTCGGTGCCTCCTTTGCCCCTTTGATCACTGCCTCCTGAAATTGTGACCACCTTCTGACTGTCAAAATTCTGTGAATGCTGCTGTCCAGTGCCATCCAATGGAAAGGCTGGCTCATAAAAACATTATGGTGTGTCTTCATCCACCTTATTCACTGGATCTGGCACTGTGTGACTTGTGGCTCAGCCCCAAAGTCAAGTTGACCATGAAAGATAAATGTTTTGAATCAGTTGAAGACATTGAGGCAGCCATGACAGCACAATTAAAGACACTCACAGAAGAGGACTTCCAGAACTGCTTCAGAAAGTGCCAAGAACAACAGGATAATTGTGTTTAAAGCAAATATTTTGAGGGGCTGTGTCTTAATGGCAGTGTGTCTTTTACTGCAATAAAGTTTAAAAGTTGTAAAATCTTAGGCCGGGATTTAGCTCAGTGGCACTGTGCCTGCCTCACAAGCACAAGGTCCCAAGTTCGATCCCCGGTACAAAAAAAAAAAAAAATTGTAAAATCTTCACCGTGTTTTTCAGTCACATCTGGTATACTGCTGGTCTCCCAGGGTGCTGTTCAAACATGCTTTGCCCAGAAAGCTTGGGCCATGCAGGGTCCCAAGCAATCTGCAAGACCTGTGCATTGCTCTAGAGCAGTGATGGGGAACCTTTCAGAGCTTGTAATGATACAAACAGCCTGCTGTGGCCCTTGTGCCATAGGTTCACCACCACTGCTCTATACTGCTCCATTGTGTGCATGTGCACAACTTACTATCTATTCCTGAGTGAATGTGAATTTGAAGTTTCTGATTTGGGATACTTCTGAATAAGGCTGCCATAAACATTCTTTATGTCTTTGGTTAACATTTTTACTTGTTTCTGCTTAGTATAAGCCTAGAAGTGGCATCACCGGGTGATGGGTGTATGCCTGGAGTAGACATTGCCAGTTTCCAACATAATGGTGTCTATTTCATTCCCATCAGCTGTGAAGGAGATACTCTGCTTCTAGAAATCCTTACCAACACTTGGTAAGACATCTTATCTTTTTCTTATTGTTCTTGTTTGAGACAGGATCTCACTGTGTAGTTCAGGCAGCCCTTGAACTCACTGTGTAACCCAAGCTGGCCTCAAACTCATGGCAATCTTTCTGCCTCAGCCACTCCAGTACTAGGATTACAGGCATGTGCCATCACCCCCAGTTTTTTTTTAAACTTTTTTTTCTGTATCGGGGATCAAACTCATGACCATGCACTTTCGAGGCAGGGAAGGCGCCACTGAGCTAAATCCCCAGACCCCCTACTTTTTTTTTTTTTTTTTACTTTTTTGAGACAGGGTCTCACTGTGTAATTCAGGCTGGTCTTGAACTCACTATATGGCCCAGGCTGGCCTTGAACTCATGGTAATCCTCCTGCCTCAGCCTCCCAAGCGCTGCTATCACAGGCATGGGCCACCACACCCAGTCTCTTATGTTCTTAAGGAGCAACTCATACATTGTATTTACCCTTTGTCAATTATGTGACTCAAAGCTGTCTTTTTGGATAGACATGTCTTTTTGTTGGTCTTGGCAGATGGGCTTTACAAATCCATAAAGCTTCTGGTTTGGTGGGGAGAGCAAGCAAAGATTTCCCAAGACTCTAGGAGATGCAGATTTAACTTCGAGGGAGACCTGGAGGCTCCTATAGCCCGTCTGAGGTTACAGCAAGGGCGTAGTGCACAGGCTGATGCCTGAGAGCCACACAGGACAGGTACACCTCAGAAGATGCTTGTATGAATGTGCGACCCCCATGGTCATCTCAATCTCCCCAGACCTCTCTGAGCAAAGAAATTAGACTCCAACCTGAGGAAAACAAGGGAGGTGCAGAAAGCCTATGTGAGCTGAAATTACCAAGAAAATGGGGTTGGAAGGAGGAGATCCTGAAAGAACTGAGATTTCATTTTGTAGAAGGAAAATACAATATGCTCATCATTTCCCTGAAATTTAAAAAAATTCTCTTTGGGGCTGGGGATTTAGCTGCTGCCTGCCTCGCAAGCGCAAGGTCCTGAGTTCGATCCCTGGTACAAAAAGAAAAAATCCTCTTTGGTCCTATCCTTTGTAGTTTGCAATAAACATTTAACTCCATAATTGTCTTCTTTATAATGATCCCCTGATACAACTCCAGACCCTACCCTCAATAATAATCGTCTTAATAATCAACTAAAAGAACCTAAAATTCCTTTGGGTATGGAGGGAAAGATTCCATTCTGCATCATAAAGCTAGTACTTACCATCTGATATATATAGTTTTTGAGACAAGGTCTTGCTAATGTAGTCCAGGCTGGCCTCAAACTCAGTGATCCTCCTGCCTCAACCTCCTGAGTTCTGGGATTACAGGTGTGCACCATCATACCTGGCTGTATTTCGTTATTTTTAATTTTAATTTTTGGTTTTTTGGTGCTGGGGATGGAACCTAGGGCCTTGTGCAAGTGTTCTACCACTGAGCCACACTCCCAGTCCTGGGAGGTATTCAATTGAGAGCCTTTGAGCTGAATGTCTTGAGTTCCTGTGAAAAACAGAATACAGAGCCTCATGTGAACTCTCATGATTACTGCCAATCCCATCTCCATTAAGACACACTGTTATATTTATTGAAGACAATTTCTTCTTTTTTCTTTTGGTATCGGGGATCGAACTCAGGACCTTGCACCTGCAAGGCAGGTGGCAGAACCACTGAGCTAAATTCCTGGCCCTGAAGACAATTTCTTATCTGCTGGAAGCACACAGACCAAGTATTAATTGGAGCAGAGCTCTGTCCACATAGAAGCAGGCAGTGGGATGCTCCTGTGAGGAGCCATGCACATCTGATCACATTTTTGGTGTCTGACCTGCTCATGCCACTGTTTTATTTTTTTTTCCCCCATTAACTTTATTGGTACATTTTAGGTATAAAATAGTTACATTCATCATTGGGATCTTGTACCATTAAATGAGTCTCTTGGTTCTTATTTGTTTTCCCCTTCCCTTGCCCTCCCTTCACCCCCTCCACCCTTCCCTATTTGCAAAGGCCTTGTTTTCATTTTTTTCCTCTTCTCATATTTTTTCCTTTCTTTTTTCCCTTCCCCTACCCCTCCCAATTACCCTGCTCTTTTAGACCTTTTCTTCCTGTTACACAATATCAGTTATACATTTTTGAAATTACAGTATTAAGATCTAGGAGACATTATCACAGATTTTACAGAATTTAGGAGGATATAGAAAGCATATTACAAAAATCTTTTTTGAAATAAATTTGACAACTTCTAAGAAGTACCTTGGAAGACAAATTAATGAAACTAACTCTGGAGGAAATATAAAAATTGAATAGCACCTATTAAAGAAAGTATATTCCTAGCTTGAAAACCTACCTATATGACAACAGCAGGCTAATATACATTTTAACTGATAAATTATATCAAACAATTAAAGCAGAAAAAAGAAGGAACACTTCTCCCCTCATTTTAGGAACTCAACATTGTGCTAATCCTAAAACTGGATAAAGATAATAGAAGAAAAAAGTATGAACATAAATAGAAATTTGTTTAACAAAACTATTAGAAGTCAGATCTGGCAGGATGTAGAAAGTGGTTTTGTTATAGGGATGGCAGTGTTGGTTCAGCATTGGAAGATCCACCCCCAAAAGTCATCATTTTAACAGAGGAAAGGAAAAAGCCATATGATCCTGTCACTAGTTGGAGAAAAAGTATTGGACTAAATTCTACAGCTGTTCATGGTAAAAGCTATTAGGAGACTAGAAGTAGAACAGAAACTTCTCAACAGATTAAAGACATGTACTCCATACTTCCAGCGAGAATGCCTTATATGAATAGAGAAGATACAATGCTTTCTCCTTAAGGTGGGGAACAAGGGCAGATATGCTTACTCTTTATCTGTCCATTAAACTTTGAAACCTAGTCCCCACCAAAATAGTCTGGCAATAAAATGACACAACTAGGGTAGGATTGGCACTGCAGAAGCAAAATCTTTATATGTAGATGAAATGATCATCTACAGAAAAAATACTAAGAAATCTCTAGGAGCCCCTAGAACTTGTACTTGAATTTAGCAGGATTAGAAAACACAAGGTATATATAAAAATTCACGTCTGTGTATACTTGCTATAAATGAAGAATTGGATATTGAAATTTAAAAGTTATGTAGGAGTACAAAGGACCTAGAAAAGTTTAAAAAAAAAAGTGTTGGAAGACATTTAGTACCTAATTTTAAGACTTCTAAAGCTACAGTAATCAAGGCAGTGTTGGTGTAAGGAAAGACATATAGATCATTGGAATAAAACAGAGAATCTAGAAATAGAACCACACATATATGGTCCACTGAGTTTTGAAAGATTATTTAACATTAGCATTTTATAGAATACAAACTGAATTCAAGAGCCGAGGAAGAGATAGTGTTTTCAGCAAACAATGCCACTGTTTCTTTCTGCATGAGCTCAGTCTCCTTACAATGACAGATCCTGTCTTCATGTTGCTTCTTCAAGGCTACCAGTTGTTCTTGTCTTCCTCAGGAGTCATTCTTCTTAGGCCTGCTCTCTTCCCACAGGCTTGCTGGCTTCCCAGATGTAGGCTAGGGCCTGTCATGATGCTGTCATTGTTCCTAGCGCAGCCCCCTCTCTTCGCTGGCCCTCACTGGGATGGCAGCTTGTCTACAGGCACTTTAAAATTATTTTAATAAAGGGGCGGGCCGGGGATTTAGCTCAGTGGTTCTGCCGCCTGCCTCACAAGCACAAGATCCCGAGTTTGATCCCTAGTACCAAAAAATAAATAAATAAATAAACAAATAAATAAAGGGGCTCACAAATTGTTGCTAGGTCTGTGGAATCCTTCAAATGACACCTATAATCACAGCTTTTGATATCATGTTGAAAGGGACATATTTAATAAAACTCAGGGAGCTATGTATGACAAAGATTTTGTTTTGTTTTGGTACTGGGGATAGAACTTGGGACCTTGCGCTTATGAGGCAGGTAGCAGAACCACTGAGCTAAATTCCAGGCCCATGACAAGGATTTTTTTGAGGATCAAACCCAGGGTCTGGAGCATACTAAGCATGCTAGAGGTGTAGCTACCACTGAGCTACATGCCAGCCTAAATAAGAATTTAAACCTGTTTTACCACTCTCAGGCAGCATAGCCACGGGCAAGTTAAACTTTGGTTTGATTCTCTCACTTCTCTCTTAGCTTCTCTGTCAGCAGAATCTCTCTGCCCATTTTTATTTTTCCTATCTCTGTCTCTCAATGTCTCCTCACTTTCATTATCTTTTTGTCCATTTTCTTGTACTGTTGTTTTTCTTTCCTAGTTATCTTTCTCTGCATCTGTTTTTTTTTTTGGTACTGGGAATCGAACTCAGGACCTTGCACTTGCAAGACAGGCATGGGGTGCCACTGAGCTAAATTCCTGGCCCACTCTGTTTTGTTGGCTTCATAAACTTTTGTTTTTGAGACCAGGCCTCACAGGTATCAAATTCCTAAACTCAGCCGGGCCTGATGGTGAAAGCCTGTAATCCCAGCTCTTGAGAGGCTAAGGCAGGAGGATCACTGTGAGTTTGAGGCCAGCCTGGGCTACATAGTGAGTTCAAGGCCAGCCTGAACTACATAGTGAGACCCTGTCTCAGAAAAAACATTTTAAAAATTCCTAAGGTCAAGGAATCTTCCCTAGTGCTGGGGTTACAGGTGGTATCACCTTGCCTAGCCTCTTTTTTTGCGGTATTGGTAGTGAGGATTGAACCTAGGGAGCACTGAGCTATATCCTCAGCCCTTCCTGCTAAATTGCCCAGGTTGGCCCAGAACTTGTGATCCTCCTGTCTCAAGTCTTTTTTCCCCTCAGCCTTTCAAGTAGCCAGGATTATACGCATGCGCTTCCATATCTTCTTTCTCGTTTTCTCCCTATCCTCTTTTTCTGTATCTCCCTCTCTGCCAGTCTTTGACATCCCCACGTCTTCTCCCCAGCCCCTACAAGTTTCTTTCCCAGTGGATAGGGTGACCCCCAACACCACTGTCAGAGCTGGACCCTCTTTCTCTCCCTTGATTCTATCTTCTTAGCCCCCTTCAGCCATCAAATATTACATTCCCTTCTGCCCCTGGAGACGAGTGGGTGCAAATCCAATGGCCATGAGCAGTGTGAGACCCGCATCGAAGGGGACCAAAGTTGAAGCGGAGCAGAAGGCTGGAGGATGGATCAAGACAGAAGCAGAGAGAGACTAAATCAAGGAGAAGGTATGGAATATGACAGGAATGACCTGAAGGAGCGCCACTGACACCCTTGGTGGAAGCAGATGGGATTAGAGTTGAGAGGCTCAGGGCATAGTTCAGTGGTAAAGCCCATGCTTGGCACACATACCAAAGGCCTTGCGTTTTATTTCCAGGGAGAGAGATGGAGAGAGAGGGGGAAAGAGAAGGGGAGAGAGAGGGGGAGGGGGAGAGACAGAAGATGCCAGTGAGGTATCCATCTGCATTTCTGCCTTCCTGAGGTCCCCAGTTTCAGGGTGAGGGGCACAAGGCCCAGCCCCAGCCTGGCAAGCACCCACTGAGGGAACTGGCATTGGTCCTCTCCTTCATCTGACTGTGTGGTATCTTCTCGTCTCCATACCTGCGTGGCTGACCTCACACCGCTTCTGCTCGTCACTGTCTCACTTGTCTCTTGCAGCTTTTTTTTTTTTTGAGTCAGGGTCTTGCTGTGTAGATCATGCTGGCCTTGAACCCACAGTGATCCTCTTCTCCTTTGGATGGTGGACACCCTGGAGTCTGGGGGGCCCAAAGGGGAGTGTCCTGAAGATGGGAGGAGGCTGCAGAGGGCAGGTACCTGTGACAGTAAAAGGCTTGCGGGGTGGGACCCATCTATAGGGGACCAAGTAGATACAGTAGAGGTTCACAGAGGAAGGCACATGCCTATAATCCCAGTACTCAGGAGGCTGAGGCAGGAGGATCTCTTGTGAATTTGAAGCCAGTCTAGGTTACACAATGAGTTAAAGGCCAGCGTGAACTCCATAGGGAGACCCTGTCTCAGAAAACAAACAAACAAAAAAATGGAGGTAGGGTCTCCAGCCCTACGGAGCCCCACAGAAAGAATGGAAAGGCGGGGGGCAGGGCGGGCTGGAGAGTAGGTGAAAGCTTGGAAATACCTAGGACCTGGGAACCCAGCACAGCACACAGAGCCTTGTGTGCAAAAGGGGTGGAACCGGAGGAGTCTGTGGCCCTGACATACAAGCATCCACATCCAGGATACCCTGGTTATAGTGGCGCTCCGGCCCCACACAGGGTGCTGCTGGCCAGAAGCCAGGCTCTAGCTGGAGTGTTGAGAGCTGTTTGCACGGCACCCACTACCTCCATCTCCAATCCACCTTGCCTTGCCTTTCTGAGGGTCATTGGTGGTAGGGTGATACGTGCTGCCTGGCACTGGGGTCACTCAAGCAGGAGTCACAGCTGTCACCACCGAAGACCTCTACGTCCCTCCAGAGCCTTGGGAAGCCCAGGTGGGCCTTTGCCCTCCCTCGGAGCAGTATCGAAGGGCACTTGCACTTCTGAATGGCTTGCTGAGGAAAGTTTCATGTCTTCCCCAAGGGCCTTTGCACCAAGTTTTTTCTGCCTCCTGGATGTGTCTGCACACCCAGGGAGACCATGTTTGCCCCACAGATGTAAGGGCTTGTGTAGAGGTAACAGCACCCAGGGGTGATGTCCATCCACAAAAATCTTCCTCAACCTTACACTGAAAACTAATTTCCAGCTATTTTGTGGTAGTTTTTTAAAAACCAAACTGACAACCACATGGCAGAGAAGTGTGTCTGTGGTAGGAGAGACATAGGGCACCCCTTCTTTGAGGAGGCCAGATGCCCCCAACCCCCACTTCCAACCCAGAAGCCACAGTGAAGAGAATCATCCAGAAGGGGCTTCTCCCCAGGTCTGGTTCCCACCCTTGGCACCTGGCCTTGTGGAGGAGTGGGGTGCCGGTGTGTGACACCAGGGGTGCAATGTCAGGACCACCCGCACTCCAGCAACCCTGTCTCTGCACTTTTTTTCCAAGCATGCTTCTCCACCCACTTAGGATTCATTGCACAGCCCCCACACACCCTTATTCACATACCTGATTCACGTCATCACACACTCCTTCCCAGTCATTCCACAAACCTTTACTAGAGCCTACTTGCTGTGGGACTCTAAGATCTAGGGCTTCCAGGGCCATGGGAAGGGCTCTGTTCCTTTTCAGGGGCATGGGGCAGGGCATGCTCAAGAAGTGCATACACAGGCATTTCCAAACTGGCTTTAAATACTCATTAGGGTGCCACACAAAGGAGCTGGGGTAAGAGCCTGTTAAATGTGTGGGGCTGGGGTGCCCTGAGATAAAAAAGAGACCCATCTGTCAGGGCAGCTGGGGTGCCCCACCCCCACCCTGGGACAGGGAAGCACAGAAGAGGCCCTCTCTGGAGGTCCCAGGGCTAACTGGGAGCCAGCCCTCCCTTCGAGGTAGATCACTGGGGAGGGAACCGAGGGGCAGCTCCCACGGTGGTGGTGTCAGGTGGTGGTTTCCTCAATGGTACTGCTGATAGCTGGGATAGCCGGTGGCTGAGGTACCCTCCTTAGGGGGTAGCTGGCTTGGGTCCTCCAGGAATGGGGGTGCTGGAGAGGGGAGAAGGTGGTCAGGACAAGTAGAAGAGGCTACAAGAAACACTCCCACCTCACCATGACCATCATCCACCAGGACCTGCTCACCATTGCGGAATTGCTGGGCAGTATAGCGAGTGAGGAGGATGCCGACACCCTCGATGAGGGCCAGCAGGATGCCCCCCATCATCGCAGAGCCCACCATGGCCAGCGGGCCACCTGGGGAGAACAGAGGGGTCAAGGTCAGGGCACAAAGGACAGAGTGCAAGAGGCTAGGCCCAGGGCTGGGGCACTCACTTCGGGCAGCCAGCACGGCCCCTGTCAGAGCTCCACTGGTGATGGAGTTCCAGGGATCCTCCTTGCCCCGAATCCGCACCAGGCCACAGTCGATGGTGGAGAACAGGCCCCCCCACACCGCGAAGCTGCCTGTGGGGAACAGAGGCCCAGTCAGTACTTCTGGGAAATGCCAGGAACCCACATCTCAGGGTCTGGAGACTTCGAAGGCTAACTCCTCCAGCTAAGAATGAAGGATTTGGGGGTGTGGCTCAGCAGTAGAGCAGAGCACAGGTAGCATCACATGACCTGGGTTCCATCCCCTGTACCAAAAAAAAAAAGGACAGAGAAAAACAGCCACAAAGGCAGAGGCAGACAGAGAATATTCTGTCTGTCCTCACTCTGTGAGCTCCCACTTCAAACTATCCAACTACCATTCACATCGCCTTCTCTGCCTCTATAAAGAGTTGACAAATGGTTACAAGCAGATTTATATGGATTTTTTCCACAAGTTCAAGTCCTGCCTGGGCAACTTGGTCAGACCTTGTCTCAAAATAAAAAGCTTAAGAGGGATAAAGTTGTAGCTCAGTAAAAGAACGCTCCTGGGTTCAATCCTCAGTACCACACAAAAACAAAATGAATCAAAACAACAACAAAAACAGATGAAATTAAAATACTGTATAAAATTAGCTGGATGTGGTAAAATGTGCCTATAGTCCTAGATACTGGGGAGGCTCAGGCAGGAGGATCCCTTGAAATCAGAAATTCAAGACCAGTCTAGGCAACAGAGAGCGATCCTCATCTGTTTTGTTTTGCAGTACTGGGAATCAAACCCAAGGACCACATGCATGCTAGGTAAGCACTATACTACTGAGCTAAAGCACTTACCTAGCATGCTCAAGGATCTTGGCTCAGTCCTCAGCATTGTGTTAATTATCTTTGGGTTATGTAAGTTGCATTTGAAACATAAATGAATTTCATCTTTAGACCTGAGTCCCATTCCCAAGATGTCTCATTATGCATATACAAATGTTCCAAAAGCCACAAAACTCTGAAATATTTCTGGTCTCAAGTATTTTGGATAAGGGATACTCAGCCTGTAGTTAAAATGTTTCTCAAGGGCTTACTATGTCCCAGGATCTATTTGAGGTATTTTGTTATTTGACTTCCGTAATTTAAAACTAGTTAATATTATCAAAGGCCTTAGCATAGCAACCAGCAGTTAATAAGTACCATGTAAACTAAAAAACCGGTAACATGGTTAATGTCATCATCATCGAGGTACACGAGGTCCAGAGAGGATCTGCTACTAACCCAAGGCACACCACAGAGAAGAGCCGTAGCTTGAATTTAAACTCCAGAATCCACACCCTTGTCCCTTCATATTAAATTGTTGGAAAGGATCACCCCCTGGAAAGTCCCTGGGAGAGTCTCAGCTAGAAACTGGACCCCCCAACTTGCAGTCTAGCCCCAAAGAACCAACCACCCCCAACATCACCCTATCTCCTCTATCTCCCCAAGCCCCTCACCTCCAATCTGGGGTGCTCGGATCCTCACGGCATTGACACTACCTCTCAACCGGTGTTGAATTCCCTGGGGAAAGTAAGAAAGGGAGTCAGGGCAGGGTTAAGGCCACTCGCAGACAGGATTTCTAGCCTTTGAGGGAGGGAAGGGATTCAGGGGTGGTGGTGCACAGCTGTAATCCCAGCACTCAGGAGGGTGAGGCAGGAGGACTGCTGTGTGTTCCAAGGCTAGCCTAAACTATATAGGAAGTTTCAAAAAGGCAAACCAAACAAAAATTTTAAAAGGGCTGCAGATGTAGCTCAGTACAAAGGCCCTGGGTTCAATCCACAGTACTACAAAACAAGGGGTGATGGGGTGTAGCTTAGTGCTAGAATGCTTGCCTAGCATGTGCGAGGCCCTGGGTTCCATCCCTAGTATTAAAAAAACCAAACAAAACAAAAGGAGGGAAGAGACCCATTAAATGTGAAGAAGCCAAGAACTAGGGGTCTGGGGAGCTCATTGGGTTGCTAAGTTCTAATTTCTTAACTTCTTCACTCATTCATTCAGTAAATGATTAAGGAGCACCCAATGAACATGGTAGATCTGGCCAATGCCCTCTCCAGGCTCACATAACAGGAGACAGACCCTAAGCAGATAAACAAGACAGCTTCAGACAGCACAGGCATTCCAGGAGACAGGATGAAGACGTGGTCCTAGCGGAGTCAGGAAAAATCTTGTTAAGGAGGGGGCATATGTGGAGAGCTGGTGACTGGAGGTCAACAACAGAACACATACTTAGGCCCTGCTTTGGTCTCTAACAGGTAACATGTGCTGAGATCCCCAAGGACAAAAAATATGGGTGAAGGGCCAGGGATTTAGCTCAGTGGTGCTGACGCCTGCCTTGCAAGCACAAGGTCCCCAGCACCAAAAACAAAATAATACAGGCAAAGATCCAAGAAAGAGAGTTCTAGGAGTGAAGGGGATGGACAAAGGTACATATGGAAACTGCAAGCTGGGCACAGTGGCCACACTTGTAATCCCAACATTCTTAGAGGTTGAGGTAGGAGACCAAAAGTTTGAGCCCAGCCTGGGCAATTTAGCAAAATCCTGTCTCAAAATAAAATAAAATAAAATACTGAGGATTTGGATCAGTGTGAAGACCTTGGGTTCAATTCCAAGTACTAAAGGAATAAAAGAAAAAAATGAAAAAAATTGGAGATCTTAGTAAACAAATGGCAGTTAAAGCTATATTTGATGTGATCTTGGGGGTGTATGTCAGAAAAGAGAATTACGTTAAATCAAAAGGATTTTCTGTTTTAAGGCTGCTTCTTCTGTCACTTCCCTATATCCATGCTTCTGACCCAGAATCTGTCTCTAGTTAAAATCAATCCAGCTTTGTACTCACATTGAGGATTTTGTTCCTTTTCTTTTTTGCAGTGCGGGGGATTGAACTCATGTTCTCAAACATGCTAAGAAGGTGCTTACCAGTAAGCTACACAACCCCAGCTCAGATGACTGTTAATTTGCAGTGCTGGGGTTGGAGTCCCAGGATCATGCACTAGGCAAGCGCTCTACCACTGAGCTACATTCCCAGGACCACCCCACCCCCCCCTCCGCCCCCGACAGTACAGCATCTCCACAGCTGGGTGGATGGAAGATAGAGGCCTATGTGCAATTTCTCCAAAACCCCAGATCCAGGAGCCAGGCCTGGTACACAGTAGTTGAACAGACAGCAGAATAACTAAGTGCACGCTAACTGGCAGCTCCGAGCAGTTTTCCAGCAGTGTTCTGTGTGGGTGAGGCTGCTGACTCCCACATTGCTGGGGAAGCCAGGACTCACAACGGGAGCATTGCGGAAACCCTTAATAGCCTGGAAGACTCCGCCGCCGATCACGCCCATCGTGAAGGCTCCACCGCAGTCATCCACGATTCGCCAGGGGCTGCGAGTGGGAAGGGAAGGGTGCGGTTAACGTGAGTCTCCTTCCTGCCAGGCCCTGTCACTTGGACTCTTTCCAACTGGGAGAAATCATGTCACACGAATGGAAAGTTTGAGTGAGAAGATACGCTTCAGATGATAACAAGCTAATCTTGTACCTTTTTTTGTTAACCTCATGAAAACGCGAAGTGGAGCAAAAGGGGGAAAATACTCTTGATCTCAAGCAAGAGATCAGCCATCTGTTTTACTATCAAAGATTAAGAGGACCGATAGATGCAGAGTTGGTACGTTTAAACGTTTAACAGCGGAAGCGTTAACAAGCTAGTACTGTTGAAAGAAACAGGACGGGATGGCACCTCTCCCCACGATGAGCACGTCCAACCAAGTTCCTCCCTTTTGCACCTTTGAAACCCAGGAGAGGGAAAAATCAAGCTCCTGAGGCCTCAGGAACCTTTTTCCTTGCTCATCATAGGCTCATGGATGCCCCGCCCCAATTCCCTAAAACTGGGGGAAAACCCCGCGAGGTAACCCTGAGAGCTTCCGCTCAGCCGCCCCTCCCCCCGCCGCCAGCGTGGATTAGGGCAGCGGTTTTCTACGTTGACAAGGCGGGATGAGGAGCCTCGAAACCAGAGGAAACTTGAGGTGGTTTGTCCAGTAGAGCACCTTCTTGAGCACACAACTGAGGACCCGCTTAACGGCGCCCGAGTGGGAGGAGCCAGTTCGGGGAGCGGAAGAAGTTACATTTCTAAGCGTCTAACGAGTCTGGGACGTAGCACTGTGTGTACCGGATCTCCCCCGCCCGCCTCCCATGGCTGGCCTGGGCGCCGAAGCAACCGTCCGGATGCCAGTGACCACCGTCGTACCAAGGCTCTCGAGCGTACTCCTCCATGGCTTCTGGCGGCGCTAACGGCCGGACCTCCGCCGGGCCACGCCCCCTTGTAACGCACCCGGGGCGCAAGCTTTTCGGCGATTTCAGAAAAACAATTGGGTCACTTTGTAACGTCAGGCATTCTTATTGGTCAGGAGGTTTGCGTCGATTCTCTGCCGCTTTCGGAGTCGCCCAGTCACTTTAACGCTCCCGGAAAGGGGACCTCGTCTTGTGGTTTGGAAGAAAAGAACGCGTGTAGTATTGGCGAGTTTAGTGGCGACTGGCCTGACAGCCTTCCACTACCTTTACGACTGTATCGGTAATGCCGGGGTGGGTGTATATTTTTTAGAGCTGGAGGAGGTGTTGCATTCTACTCCCCCATCCCAGCGTCTTGGTTCCTCCCACCTTTGAGTGATGGTTGGATGAGCCCATTTCTGGAGTGCGGGGCGGAAGGGGGGGGTGCTGCGCTTGGCCCCTTGGCCCATTGGGAGGAGCCTGGGCCTGGGTGAGGAATTGAATCCAGCGGCGTCAGACCGGGAGAGCTGTGTTGGTGAAAGTTTTGTTGATTGTGCCACTGTCTGTTACACTTTTGAGCAGGTAGGTTTCATGCACTCAGCTACAAGTGTATTTGGGTAGGTAGGGTACATGCTGTGGGGAAGCGCTTGAGACTGGATCCAGATTCTAATTTTTAGTGTGTCTCTCTGTCCCAAGGTCTGTGTGCTACTTGCTATGCCGCTGCCCGTTGCGCTGCAGACCCGCTTGGCCAAGAGAGGCATCCTCAAACATCTGGAGCCCGGTGAGAAAGCTAAGAGCAGATGGGCCTACCATGTGCCAATCTTGACAAGTCATTTTATTGTTGCTACTGACACCTAATACTTGGTGGAGGGGGTGCACCAAGCAGTGGGGTGACTGGCATCTTATTGTTAACAATATGATAGGGCCGGGGATTTAGCTCAGTGGTTCTGGTGCCTGCCTCGCAAGCGCAAGGTCTCAAATTCGATCACTGGTACAAAAAAAAACAAAATACGATTTTCTGCCGGGGATTTAGCTCAGGGGTTCCGCCGCCTGCCTCGCGCAAAGTCCCGAGTTCATCCCCCGTATCCCCCCCACCCCCCCAAAATACGATTTTCTGACATCCGTTTCTACTGTACTAAGCAGTCTGTAGGGGGTGTGGTTAGGGGACTGATACTTCGTCTTCAGTAATGACATCTGATGCTGTTTGATCCATGACTCAAACCAGGGGTGGTGGCACGCGCCTGTAGTGCCAGCTAGCAACTTGGGAGGCTGAGGCAGAGGGATCACTTGAGCAACATAGACCCAGTCCCCAAAAATAATTAAAGTAGATAGGAATCAATGCATAGGGGGACTATATGTTATCTAGTAGGAAGGATAGCTGACGCTGCCTGCAGTCTCCTGTGCGCAAGGTGTTGATACTTTACCACAGTAGCATGTGTCAGAGGTAGTCTAGTGATGGACCTAATAGTGGTGACCTGACATTGTTTGCCATATCAACAGCTGACATTTTGGGGGCTAAGTGCCTGGCATACATGTTATGATTAACAGTCTAAACTGATGGTGAGGGCCAGGCATAGTGGCACACACCTGTATTCCCAGCACATGGGAGGCTGAGGCAGGTGGGTTTGGATGTGAGAAATACTTTATATGCTTTTTGACACACACGTCTTCCACACGTGGTTTGTGTGGATTTGAGTGTGTCTCTCAGGGCCCTGGCTGTAGAATGAAAACTTTCCTGATCCTTAACTACTGTCCTTTTCCTTGTTCTGCCAGAACCAGAGGAAGAGATCATTGCTGAGGACTACGATGATGATCCTGTGGACTATGAGGCCACTCGGTTGGAGGGCCTGCCACCAAGCTGGTACAAGGTGTTTGACCCTTCCTGGTGAGCCTGGGGACCTGGTGGGGAGGGGCAACTGACTTCCGATTTTCCCTTCCTGTGTTGTCCCTAGCTGTAGGGTATATAGGGGACATGGGGGAAGAGATATGGAGGTTCTGACAGGGGACAGGTATAGGCAGAGATTGGGAAGACAAGAATCGATACCAGGAGAGGCCATCTGTGCTGATATTCCTTCCCTCTCACTGCCCCACAGCGGGCTCCCTTACTACTGGAATGTGGACTCAGACCTCGTATCCTGGCTCTCCCCACATGACCCCAACTCTGTCGTTACCAAATCTGCCAAGAAGCTCAGGAGCAATAATGCAGGTGAGTTGGCAGATCTGAGGGTACCTTAAATGATTGTAGCAGTTCTTAGAAAGAGGCCAGACAGGTGAGACCAGGTAGGACCAGGCCCAAACTAATTGAGACTGTTGAAAGCAGAGGCTGCTGGGTCCTGGGGTGGGAGGAGAAGGTCACTTCAGGACCTTCTTGTCCCCTTAGATGCTGAGGAGAAGTTGGACCGGAACCACGAGAAGTCGGACAGGGGCCATGAGAAGTCTGACCGTAGCCACGAGAAGCCGGACCGGAACCATGACAAGTCAGACCGGAACCATGACAAGTCTGACAGAGATCGAGAGCGTGGCTATGACAAAGTGGACAGAGAGCGAGAGCGGGACAGGGAAAGGGATCGGGATCGTGGGTATGACAAGGCAGACCGAGAAGAGGGCAAAGAACGACGCCACCATCGTCGGGAGGAGCTGGCTCCCTACCCCAAGAGCAAAAAGGGTAAGTGGAGCAGGCTGGGGCTTGGGCAAGGCAGGCGAGGTGCCAGGATGTGCGATGGGAGGAGGTCTTCTCTCAGGATCATGCCCAAACCTGGGTCCTGGAGAAGGGTGCTGCCAGCCATGGTGGCTGCAGGCTCCATTTCTTCCTGGGATGGGGTGCTCAGGGACCAGGGGCTCCTTGTGCCTTGATTGAAGAACTTGCCCTGCCACTTACTTTCATAGTGGCCAGCCGAAAGGATGAAGAATTAGACCCCATGGACCCCAGCTCCTATTCAGATGCCCCCCGGTAAGTGACAACCTCTCATGATCCCTTTTCTTTCCCCCTGACCTCACTGCACCTGAGAATACCACCCTTCTTGCCATCTCCTCCCTCCATTCCTGAGTCTTGGGTGGTTGAGGGGTGCCCACCACACTCCCTTCTCACACCCTGAGCCTCTGTTACCCCTAGGGGCACGTGGTCAACAGGACTCCCCAAGCGGAATGAAGCCAAGACAGGTGCTGACACCACAGCAGCTGGGCCCCTCTTCCAGCAGCGTCCATACCCATCCCCAGGGGCTGTGCTTCGAGCCAATGCTGAGGCCTCTCGAACCAAACAGCAGGATTGAATCTTTGCTCTCCTCGGCCCTGGGAGCTTTCTCTTCCTTCCTTCCTCCCCCCACCCCTTTTTGCAGTGCTAGGATAGAACCCAGGGCCTCATGCATGCTAACCAAGTACTCTACCACTGAGCTACACCCCAGTTTCCCTGGAGTTTTTAATAAAAGCTTTTCTGTGATCATATCCACGAGGCTTGAGTGCTTCTCTTGCTCTTTCTGGGCTTCCTAACTCAAGGTGGCAAGATGCAAAACACATTTTATTTGCAAAAACTCACCTAAGAAATACTTTGGGGTGGCAGGGGCTTAGAACTGAGGTGGATCCTTAACAGAGAGCTTAGTTCAGCCCTTCACCAGGGTGGGAGTGGTAGGGACAAGAAGTTCTGTGTCTACCTCCCCCTCCCCCTAATACTGATTAGAGAGTTTGGTCCCCACTGGGCCAGGGCAAGAAAGGAGAATGAGGCCAGGCCAACATCTTCATTCCCGGCGACTACGAACCCTTCACTTTGGTGAGCAACCTGTGGTGGGAATGGAAGGAAAGAGAAACACAGAAAACTGGGGTAGGCTGGTAGGAGGGCTTCCTGAGCAAGCAAGGGTAGTGGTAGCAAGGCTGGTAGTCCTGGGTTAGTAGCGGTGCTTATGCAGAGAGCGCGGCCTCTGGGTCAGAAAGCTACACATGGACTAAATAAATACAACATCTTTATTTGGCATTGGGTATCCTGACATTTGTTCATTACAGTTCCTTAGAAAACCAACCAAAAAATCAGAACAAATTAATCAAAAAATAAAGATCCAATGGCCCTATTTACATATTGCAGACAGTCCAGGCATCTCCCATGCACACGCACACGCATGCGTAAGCAGACACAGACGCACACATACTCTGGGACACGGTTAAGGAAGGGGTTAATAAGCTTTGGGGAGTGCAGGGGGCAGGCTCCACAGTTCAACTCTTAAGATACCCCTTCTTCATGAAGTAAGGGCGCCCTGTACAGCCAACTGGGGAGGCAAGAGTGGGATTGGCAGCTTTATTTTTCCTTTCTGGACTTCTCAGAAAGTAATCCTGCACTGGCAACTGCCAGTGTCTTAAACTGAATGAGATTCAGCCACCTCAAGAACCACCCCTCCCCACTTCCCCCATATAATGGATCATCAATGATCTGATTACACTACGAATCCCCAAATCATCAAAACAAAAATGCCCCCTACTGCACCCTCCCCCAGAAGGGCTGACAGATCGAGCCTCCTCCTCCCCCAAGGTGCTCTCTACAGGCCCAGATTCAAGGCCCTTGCTCCAAGAGCCTGTGTCAGGGAAGCTGCCCCAAGGCCACATGAGAGACTGAGCTGCTAACATGATCCAGAGTACTGGTAAGGGAGGAATAAAGGCCTCAAATGATAGGAAGCTGAACCCCACAGGGAGGCATTAGTCATTACTGAAGAGCTGCCGACTTGTCCAGTCTGTCCTTACCAAAGGATAACCAGGAAGGACTGTCCCAGGCATTAGAGACAGGACTCCTCCCACACATGGGGGTGTGCAGACAAAGAAGGCCTTGAATGACAATACCCCTAACCCTGTCCCCAAAGAGGTTCAACTGCAGTAGAGGAAGCAGGTCTAAAAACCCTTTCCAGGGGAAGGGGTTCAGTCTCTCTGGCCCTGGTCCCATGCCCTTCCGGAAGTCTCAATGATCTGGAAGAAAAGACCATCTTCCAACCAGAGAGGAGCCAGGTCCCATTGACGACTCAGGTCCTGCAGATGCCCAACACCCTCCACCCCATCCCCCTCCCCATCTCCCCCCACTGCCACTAGCCCTCACTTTACCAGCACTGACTTTGGCAGGAAGGGCTCCGTGATGTGGTCTCCACGGTGGGAGGACAGCTGCGGTGGCGGTGGCTGCCCCGGAGGCTGCTGGTGAATGCAGGGCCCAGAGGCAGCAGGGGAGGCAGAAGTGAAAGCTATGGCTTTGACTGCACTTCGGGGAAGGCTGTAGAGGTAGACAGCACCGATGACAAGCCCAGCGCCAAGGGCAAATAATGGGTCCAGGTGAAAGCCAAAAAGGCGAATGGAGGCCACAGTGGACAGCACAATGGATAGGGAGGTGGCAAAGCCCTTGAGGATGTTGTCAGCATACTTGACAACGACAGCCACTAGCAGCCCACCAAAGGCCTGGTTGAGTACCACACCCCAGACAGCAGGTGTGTATCCAAAGAAGAAGCCACGGTGGGCCACAGCGCTGCCCTCGGCCCACCAGAGCCCCACCAGGCCCAGGGCCGTGCCAAAGAGGCCCAGTTGCAAGTTGCGCAGCCACACAGAGCCTGAGCTGCCTTTGAGGATCTTCTCAAAGTAGACACCTGCGAAGCCCGAGGAGAGGCAGGAGGCCACAACAGCTGCTAGGCCTGCCCCGGGGTTCTGATCCAGTGGCCGTGGGCCGCCGCCACCGGCTTGCTGTGCCTGGACAATGGCGACGCCAGTGAAGAGCAGCAGCAGGGAGGCCCACTGTAGCCGGGAGAGGCTGCGGTTCAGCATGAGCACAGAGAACAGTGCTGTGGTCAGGATCTTCAGCTGGTACGTCACCTGCGAGTGCATGTGCAAAGTGCTGAAGGCTGACAGGACACTGGCAGGTGCACAATGGGACAACACCCACTCCAACAAAATGGAGAAATGGGGTGGGGTAGAGGACAATAAAACCAGCAAAAATAGCCAGCTACTGGCCACTGGCTGAATTGAGACTATGTGGGTCTAGAGACCCTTCCAGAGAGTACACAGAAGGGTGGCTGTGTCAGGAAATTCTAAGCCACATCCCAATTCCATTTCCTCCTGTGTGACCAGGGACAAGGCACTTGCCTAGTCTGAGCCCTGGCAATGTCATCTGTAAAGTAAGGCTGATGCATGTGGAAGACCTTGCAAAAGATAACGAATCATCCACAACAAAGCCAGCAAATATTTATATAGTACTATGTGCTAATATGTATCTGAGCACTATCTGTGAACTAGTTTATTTAATCCTTGCAACCAGCTTAGGAAGAGGACACCACAATAATCCCCAATTTATTTATTTTTATATTTGTTTGTTTTTGGTACTGAGGATCGAACTCGGGACCTTGCGCTTGCGAGGTAGGTGCTGGAACCACTGAGCTAAATCCCCAGCCCCTATATTTTTGTTTTTTGAGACAGGGTCTCACTATGACGTTCAGGCTGGCCCCAAACTTGCAGCAATCCTGCTGCCCCAGCCTCCTGAGCGCTAGGATTACAATTGTACACCACCATATTCAGCAATAATCCCCAATTTAAAGATGAACAAACCATGCCATGAGCAGTGGTGCATATCTGTAACTCCAGCCACTCGAGAGGCTGAGCCAGGTCGAAGCTAGACTTGGCAACTTAGTAAAATCCTGTCTTAAAAGTAAAAAGGGCTGGGATGTAGCTCAGTGGTGGAGTGCCTGACTAGCATGCACAAGGCCCTGAGTTCCACTCCTAGTACTAGTACTGCAAAATATAGATAGATGATAGATAAATAGATAGATAGATAGATAGATAGATAGATAGATAGATAGATAGATAGATAGAGCCAGGGATTTAGCTCAGTGGCGCTGTGCCTGCCTTGCAAGCGAAAGGTCCTGAGTTAGATCCCTTGTATTGGGGGGGGGGGGGCGCGACAAGATAGATAGATAGATAGATAGATAAACAAACACACAAACTAAGGCACAGAGAAGTTAGGAGACTTGCCCCAAAATCACATCAAGAGAAAAAAGCTGAGCTGAGATTTGAAACCAGCAACCCAACCCCAGAATCCAGGCTCTTTAACCATTTCACAAAGTTGCCCAGGAATAGCTTCAGTCTTATTGATGGCCAACCAAGGACTCTTCCCTGGCATCTCTCTCAGTCACCTCCAGCATCCGTCCTAAGCAGGTATTACTACTTCTATTCGAAGTTCTCACAGATGAGGAAACCCAGGTTAAAGGAGTTCCAGGGACATTCTGAAAGTAACTCAGCTCTCAGCAACCTCCTCCCTCCCCACCCTATATACCCCAATGTAGGCAGCCCCCTGGGGCCACGGTGGGCTTGGAGCTCACCTGGAAAGTGGCAGCTGGCAGGTTGGAGATGGCAACATACTGGAGGTTATTCTGCAAGGTGTAAATGAGAGAGGGAACCGCAAGTTTGAGCGTGTCCACATACTGCACCAGGACAGCCTCGTGGAGGAACAGAATCAGGTGCTTCACGTTACCTAGGGTGGGAGGAAGAGAAACCTCAAAAGTGTGGTCTACCAAAGATGGGATCCCCTGAAGGCTGGGACAAGGTCCTCTGCCCTCCCGCACAACTCGCTGGGAGCCAGAATGAGGTCTGTGCGTCATTTTTTTTTTTCTTTTTTCATTTGTATGTGTGGGGACGTGAGTGTGTGTGCTAGGAATGGAACCCAGGGCTTTGCACATGCCAGGCTCACACATGACCACCGAGTTATACCCCTAGATTCAGGTTCAGTTTCCCTAACAGTACAACCATGTCTTTAGGAACCCTTGCTGGTATTTAGTTTAAAGGCTGAGCCGGGGATTCAGCTCAGTGGTGCCGCTGCCTGCCTCTCATGCCCAAGGTCCTGAGTTCCATACCTAGTACCGAAAAAAAAAGAAAAAATTTAAAAAAGGCTTAAGAGGGGCTGGGGGCGTAGCTCAGAGGCAGAGCACTTGCCTGGCAGGTATGAGGCCCTAAGTCCTACCCCTATTACTGCAAAAAAAAAAAAAAAAAAAAGAAAAAGAAAAAACCAAAACAGTACAAAAAGCCAAAAAAGAAATCATCTACCACAATGTGTTTGCTAACCACAGAACACAATTCACTCATCTGAGTGCCTACTTCCTTGCCATAGAGTCCTGTGCAGGGCAAGCAAACAGTACATGCTTGTACAATAAAATAATCACTACAGCCAGGCAAGGTGGCACACACCTATAATCCCAGCACTTGGGAGGCTGAGGCAGGAGGATCACGGAGGCCAGCCTGGGCTACACAGTGAGTTCAAGGCCAGCCTGGACTACAAAGCAAGACACTGTCTCAAAACAAAAAAAAATAATAATCATCATCACTATCTATGACAGTGGTGGAGAAACTATGGGACATGTGCTGCAGTGGGCTGTTTGTCTCACTGAAAGTTGTAAAAGGTTTGCTGTCACTGATCTAGTACCTTATTAAGTACAAGCCCTGAGTCTGGGTGGAAGGCTGGATTTTCATTTACTTGTTTTTGGTACTGGGGACTGAACCCAGGGCTTCCGGGTATGCTAAGCACACGCTCTACCACTGAGCTACACCCCTGATCCTAGACTTGATTTTTTAAAAAATGTATTATTAGTTTTTGGTACTGAGGATTGAACCAAGGGAGCTACATTCACAGCCTCCCCTCCTTTTTTTTTTTTTTTTTTTTGGTACCAGGAATTGAACTCAGGGCCTCGTGCTTGCCTGGCAGGCACTGTAGTTCAATGCTGAACTACATTTCTGGCCTTCTCCCTCCCTCCCTTCCTTCCTTATTTCCACTCCTTTATTTTGAGACAGGGGATCACTATATTGCCTAGGCTGGGTGGAACTCACGATCCTCCTGCCTCAGCCTCCTGAGTAGCTGAGATTACAGACATGTACCACTGCACCTGGCTAGATTTGACTTTTCCACTTTTCCTAACTCTTTAGCATCCCATGAGCCACCTAAGGGCAGAGGCCATCTCCCACCTAGGTGCGTCTTTCTTTTTTTTTTTGTACCAGGGATCAAACTCAGGACCTTCAGCTTGTGAGACAGGTGGGCACCACTGAGCTAAATCCCTGGCCCCCAGGTACATCTTTCTGTAAGCCCTAGACCCACCAAGGAGTTGCTCCTACTCCATGGACACATGCAGTCTTGACCATTAAGCAGTTTGATTGGGACCTGATCAAATGGAAAGCTGAGAATCATTTCTTATATAATAGGGCATTTGCAAAGCTCACCCAACTTTTTTAGGGAGGGTGTTGGATATTTAACCCAGGCCCTGTGCATGCCAAGCAAAAGTGCTACCACTGAGCCACACCCAGCCCCACACTACTTTTTTATAGTTCATCTGAGGAGGAGGGCTACTTCTTGGAGAAGACTCTCATAATCACTGCACAAGGTTGCCCTGGGAACTCCTGCTGGTACTCATTCACAAAACCCTGCTCTTGCCCTTTGAGGCACTCATCTTGGGTCTCTAACCTCATTTTTCAAGTGTTAAAAAGGTAAATGGTGTACATACCATAGATCACATCACAGACCCCACATAGAACTGCACACCATAAACATGCACATTCATATTTCTGTGGTGAATTGCTTGAATACTCCCATCAAATGATAAAAAGAAGCACAAATCCACCAAGAGCCCCACATCAGGTCAAGTCAGGCCTCTTTCTTTCTTTCTCTTCTTTCCTTCTTTCTCTCTTTTTTTTAAGAGTAGGAAAATTTACTGGGGAATAAGAATAGGGAATAGAAATGTGGAATAAGAATAGCTCCTGAGAGACAGGAGGGGTCCTGAATAGGTTGCCCTCTTTCTTCCTTCTTTTTTCTTGGGCAGGGCTGGGATCTAATCCAGGCCCATGCCCATACTGGGCAAAGTGTTCTATCACTGAGCTTCCTCCTAGGCCCTAGGCTAGATTTCACCACCAAACTACTTCAGAGAAAAACAAATGTAGCTGGGCGTAGTGGTGTGCCTGAAGTTCCAGGTACCAGGGAGGTTGTGGTGGGAGGATTCCTTGAGCCCACATGTTTGCACTCAAGGCCAGCCTGGGCAGCATAGTGAGACACCATCTCAAATAAAAGAAAAACCAATTGAAATTGTGGATAAGAGCTGAAGACATGTGATGAAGTCTGTAGCTATCTATGACTTTCCATCTCAAATATCAGCTTCAGAAAGCAAGACGTGTGCCTGTGTTGCTAACACATCTACGTCCATGGTCTGATGCAGGGTTCCTTCCTAAATGTCTATAGAATCAATCAAGAAAATAGCAGCTTCCTAAACAGCTGCTTCCCAGGCTCCTGGAGTTCAGGTGTGGGTAAGAATGTTTTCTTCGGGGCGGGGATTTATCTCAGTGGTTCTGGCGCCTGCCTCACAAGCACAAGGACCTGAGTTCAATCCCCGGTACCAAAAAAAAAAAAGGTTTTCTTCAACAGTATCATGGGCCAATCTGCCCAATTCACCTCTATTCTCTGCATACTAAAGGCCTTGCAAGAGAAACAACTTGACAACATCTCAAAGGGGAAGGTCATCAGGGAAAGGTTCAAATTAGTAGATAAACCTAACCCCCAACTTTGAGGAAATATGGACAGGATCTGTTAAAAGATACCACAGAGATGAGTTCCATCCCCGGTACCAAAAAAGATACCACAGAGAGGCAGTCAGGAGAATCTCAATTACCCAAAGTCTATAATAAAAATGACCTGATTTCTTCAATAAATTTATTGCAAGGAGAAAAAAAAACTGTTTGTTTTTTGAGGGGATAGAGTCTTGCTATGTTGCCCAGGCTACCCTCAAACTCCTAGGCCCAAGTGATCCTCTGGCCTCAGCCTCCCAAGAAGCTGAGAATAGAGGTGCACACCACATCTGCTTGGCGTTATACTTAAAAATAATTTATTCATGATGTGGGGGAATTTCCTTCAAAATAATAAGGGGAATACATAGAAATGTAGATTAGCAGTGAGTGAATAATCATTGATACTGTTTCATGGCCACTGTGCCAGGAAGTGAAGTGGTAACTATGAACTTGGAGGATGGGTACACGGATATTTTACTATTTTATTATTCTTTTCAATGTTGTATATGTTTGGAATTCTCCATAATACAAAGTTAAAGGTAAGTCAATCAATCACTGTGTGAGCCCTCTGCTACCTTGTGGCAGACCGCGTCACTCCTCCAGCTCCTTGGGTATTAGGGTTATAAAAGCAGATGCAGCTACTCACAGCTTGGGGAAGAAGGATGCTTTGCTGCACTCACATACTCCCCAGGCAGGCTTCCAGCACCAGAATACTCCCCCAGCAAGCCCTCCAGAAGAGCGCACACACACACACACACACACATACACACACACACACACATATATACATGGGGAGTCCCACCCACCGACCCCCCCTCCCTGGCTCGTACCCCTCTTCTGTGCGAAGAGCAGCAGGAGGCAGGTGAGACCTTTGAGCACTTCGGCCATGACCACAGCAGTGGTGGCAAAGAAGCGGTCACCAGGAAGCGTGCGGGCGTAGCGGATGCTGAGGATGAGGGAGGCATTCTGGACCACCAGCACGGCTAGGGATATGTACTTGAGGCGCCGGTGAGCTGTGGGGAATGGAAGGGGCAGGGAGGAAGGGGGGGTCAGAAGCTCCTGGGGCATAGCCGCACCACCAACCACCCCTTCTCCTTTCTCAGTCAGGATCCTCTTGGCCATCACAACTTCCTCCCTCTTCCTGCCCTCCCTGACCCAATGACAGTCAGACTCCTATCTGCTTCCACTCTCTCAGCTACAGGCAGGAAAAGCCAGAAAGGAAGAAAGGGGCCCCACTCTGTCCATCCCATACCTGAAATCCATGCTAAAGTGTCAGGACAGGCCCTGGACACCCTCCCCTGCTCCCTCTCTCCCTGTCCTGAGAAACAACTCATTCCCAGACAGAATACCAATGATATTCTCAACATGTAACGAGTTCTTCATGTGTGCCTATCACAGGGCTAATGGATTATAGATTACCTCAAGAGAATTTTACATTGCTCTCATCTCTGAAGGAACTGAGGATTCCCATTTTGTGGATAAGCCAACTGTGGATTTACATGAAATGATTCTATTTAACAAGGGACTGTCTCATGTGAATAATCTCCAAGTGTGGAGAATGGGACCATTGTATAAAGTATGTCCACCCCTAAGGAATGGTATTTCTTCCATCTCCCTTATTGTCTCAAGGATTGAACCCTATATAATGAACAGTTATCCCACCAAGACTGGTCTGGTTTCTCCAAGCATGTAAGGAAATACTTCTCTATATTCCACAGTCTATCTTTCCACCACTGCACACTGTTCTTCCCTAACCAAAGAACAATCCCTTGTTCAAACCACACTCACAATGAACTCTCTCTGCTATAAGAAAGAACCTGGCATCCTCAGAATGTTCCTTCTCTGACATAAGGAAGGGCCCTCCCACCTCAATTTACAAGGAACCATAATTCCAGTAAGAAGGAGCCTCCCCTGAACAGTCTTCTCAAATATAATGAAAGACATCCTCATCCTCAAAATGGATCCACTAGTCATATAAAGAATCTGCCCCACCCTAACAACTTATGAGGTTCTTTTATGAGGAAGGAACCACTAGCCTCAGAATAATCTTTCCTTTCTATAAAGAACTCTCAAGCCCTTAGAATAGACTCTCCCTTCCATAAGGAAGGACCCTACTACACTCAGAATATCGGTGGTCTTAGTTTCCTCAAAAGGAAATTCCCTCCACATTCAGAATGATCTCTGCTCTGCAAATGTGGAAGAAGCCATCCCACAACCACCGTCAGAATGGTCCCTTCCCCTTCCCCACCACACTCACAATGGTCTGTTCCGTCTTCCCTTCCTCCCTACAACACACACATACACGCGCGCACACACACACACACACATATACACACACATACAGAAGTCGTCCACACGGGATGCTTCCCTGCCATTTCAGTGAGGAACCTTTCCGATCCTCAGCGATCCCGACCTCTGCCCCGCCGCCGTCTGCTCGGCCACAGCCCGTCTCACCCGCATTCGCGGTCCCAGGCTCCAACGACCCCGTAGTGACTGCCCCTGGCCCAGCCGCCGCGGTAGAACCGCCAACCCCAACCGCTGCCATGTTGGCATCTGCCCGGCCTGTCCCCTCGGCAACAGCAGGCCACTTCCGTGTCCGTCACTTCCACTTCCGGCCCCCCGGAATGGGTGTGGGGCAAGTTCCAGGGCGGCCAAGTCGACTTTTCTTCGTCTGCTTCTGAAGGCTAAATCCAAAAGTGGCCTGCACGGAATTTCCAAATCTTAAATTCTGTTCTACGGAGACACCCCAGGACAATGGCGGCTCCGTCTCCAGCTGCCTTTACAAAACCTCATTGGACCATTGGTCATACTAGACCCGCCCCCTCTCCGTTCATCCGCTCCGCTGAACCCATTCCTCATATAGCCCGCCCCCTTTATCTTCTGGTCCCATTGGTTCGGCTACCCCTCTATCTCGAATCTTCATTGGCACCGTCTTTCGACGGCACCACCCCTTCCGCATTATAAACTCCTAGGTACGTGTTGATTGGTCTGAAGTTCCTCTTTCCATTTTCCCAGCGAGACCCCACCCCTGGAGAACCCATGGCTACCTGGGTGGGATGTGACTTTGAGGGGCACGGCAGGCCAGGCCAAGTTGGTGATCAAGGAATTGAAAGCAGGGGATGAGGGCACCGCAGGTGAGTTGAGGGATTTGAGGGTGAACATATAAGGGGAAGACAAAGGAGGGTTTAGATCGGGCAAAACAGCCAACTACACCCTGTAATTATTAAAACCAACGTTAGAGCTAGGACTGCCAGGCCACACTGTCCATGAAAGGGCCTTCCTTTAACTGGGATTTCTCCCTCCTTCGGGGTTAGAAGGAAAGTGCAATTGTCTGAACTGGCTCTTTGGAGGTGCAGGTTAAACTTCCTTAATGTCTACAATAAGAACTCTTTGGGGAATACAGTAAGACTGAGGCTTTCAAGTGAGCAAAGGAGCACCGGGCTCTCGCCTGTAATCCCAGCACTAAGGCTGAGGCCACATTAAGTCAGTTCAGGGTCAGCCTGAACTACAGCGTGCACAGAACAAAACAAAAACCAAGGAGCAAAGGAGAAGAGAAGTCTAGCCATCTCCTTCTGGGCTCAGCACACAGTCTCCTTTGATTTTATTACTTTTATTAAATAGTGGGTTTCCACACATGGCTTTTTAAATAATCCAGGCAGGGGAGAAGGGATAGGAGGATACACTTTTAGCTCCCCTCCCTCTAGTACACAAGTATTTACATTTTAGCAGTTGGACAATCCTGACTCAGGAGGAGGCAGCTAAAATTTGCAAAAAGTTAGAGGAGGGGGTAGGAGAACATACAGTGAGACTTATTTCCCCTAGCCCATCCCCCCAAAACCATCCATCCCATCCTAGTCTCTGGTGGCATCAGGTGGTATCCATCTCCCATTCCTTCCTAAAATGTGGAAGTAAAGTTCTTCTCACCAGAATAAGAGCACTTGGGGTAACAGTGGGGTCCCCTCACCAAAAAAGAAAGAAAAAAGAAAGAACCCTGGGATAACCTGGGCATTACCTCCCCCAGAATAAGCAATTCTGGGTGGAGGCAGGCAGGCAGGCAGGCAGGCAGGCAGGCAGGCAAGCAGCGTGACCGAATACGGGACCCTAGGCCAGGGAAAGGGTCCTTTTGCGAAAAGAGCTGCTGGGTATTTTAAGGAAAGCACCCTTGCCCAAGTTAAGAGCATTTAAACTAAGTTCATGTGGTGGTAGGAGGAGGTGCCAGTGTAGGAGTTACAATTTGTCAAAATAAGAATCCTGGGGCTCAGAAGGGAAATAACTTCAATCAGTAACATCCTTAGTAAAACAACAAACAAAGAATCCCCCCTTCCAGAATAAAGGACCACAGGTTCTGGGAGAAAGGCTCCTTCACAGGATTAGGATGGAGACTGGGTAGACTTGGCTTGTCTTCTGACCCCTCATCCCCAATCCCTGACCTTAGTAATACTGGATTTTTGAATAACCTGTAAAACCAGGTCAACAGATGTCCATCTATCCCTGTGGCATAGCCATGGGATTCCAACCAGTGGGAGCCTGGCTAGGCCTAGGGAAGCAGGGACCAAGCCAAGGAGGTGGGATTTGCTTTGGGGGCGTTGAGAGGGGCTTCCTCAGCTGGTGTTTGCATCCAGGGGTCCAGCAGGATCTCCTCCAGTGAGGGTCGGGAAGAGGGTTTGGGCGCCAGGCACCGGCGGATTAGGGCACAGCAGTCTGTGGGTTAAGAAGCACAGGGGAGATTAATAGTTAGTAGGAATACCAGTCCCTGAGAGGGATGGAGTCAGGTGAGCTGGGTTCTGTGAGGTCCTCACCTGGGGAGAGGTGGGCAGGGAAGTGGAGCTCAGCCTCGAGAATCTCCTGGTCCCTCTCGAAGGGAATGTCTCCACACACCATGTCATAGAGGAGGATCCCCAGTGACCAGACAGTAGCCGGGAGGGCATGGTATTGGTGTCGAGAAATCCACTCTGGAGGGCTGTACACCCTTGTCCCTGCACACAAGCCTAGGATTACTTCACTCTGAGGATGCCCTCCTACCCCCACTTTCCTGAAGCATAGCACTCATCCAGAGCAAGGTCTCCTTACTGGAATAGTAGGTCTATAATTAGGAAAGCAAGGTCCCATCACCACAAAAAGTAGTTACAGCAGGCGAAGTCCCTTCAACAGAATAAAGCACTGACAAAGAACACTCAGGACAACAGATCTCACCAGAGTTAGGTGTCCAGACAGAACAAGGTTAGGGCACTGTCAGAAGATGGACTTATCAGGGGACCGGGCCTCAGAATCCCCAGTATTAGAAATCACAACTCAAAACCCCTTTGTGCCACATGCTGGTAACCACAGCACTCTTGAGGGGCTGAGGCAAGAAGAGCGTGAAGTTAAGCCCAGCCTGGGCAACTTAATGAGCCCCTATCTCAAAATAAAAGGGCTGAGAATGTAAGGTCAGTGTGAAGGCCCTAGGTTCAATCCCCATTACAAAACAAAAGACCTCATAAAGATAGCATATAGGGGGCCAGGAATTTAGCTCAGTGGTTCCACTGCCTGCCCTGCAAGCCCAAGGACCCAGAGTTCAATCCCTGATACCAAAAGATACCATGTAGGTCAAATGTTCTAAGAGAACCCACCACTGCAGCTCAAAGGTCAGGAGGCCAAGAAGATTAAAAGTTAAAAGCACTGACTGACCCCCTCCCATGAGATTTAGGAAAGCCTTACCATCAAAGTCAGTGTAGGGTTCGTCATGGAGCAGGGCACCAGAACCAAAATCAATGAGTTTGGCACAACCTCGGCGGAGGTCTATGAGGATGTTCTCATCCTTGATGTCACGATGGACAACCCCACGGGCATGGCAGTGCTGGACAGCTGCCACTACCTGGGCGAAGAAGCAGCGACTTCGGGTTTCCCCCAGGGGGCCCTTCTCTGTGATGTAGTCAAAGAGATCCTGGGCGGGCAGAGGGCGCTCGAGGACCAGCATGAAGCCCTCTGGTGTTTCAAACCAGTCAAGGAGGCGGATGACACCAGGGTGCCCACTGCCTTCACCCACCTTCCATAGCAGTGCCACTTCGAGAGGGCATGAGACTGAGTCCGACTGAGATGGAGAGGAAAGAAGGCAGATGTCAAACCGGTATCTGAGGCAAACAAGGTCAAACCATAGCCCCTCCTTTGGCCTTCTGACTGCAGACCTGAACCCACTTCCCTTCTGGATCTCAGTATTTTCAGCTTAAGAGCTCTAACTAAAACAGTCATTGGGGTGAGCAGAGAAAAGCTTACATACACCTGGTGCATAGTAGCTCAGTAAATATTTGAATAGATGGAAGTCTCTTTTTTTTTTTTTGGTACCAGGGATCAAACTCAGGACCTTGTGCTTTCGAGGTAGAAGGCGGCACCACTGAGCTAAATCCCCGGCCCTAAATGGAAGTTTCTTAACCAAAGGCCTTCTTCAGCAGAAGCACTTTTATGTAGTATGGTTTATTTTCTTCAGGGGTACATCTGAAGCACCAGCAGTGCCTGATACAGGGCAGAACTCAATTTTTGTTAAACAGGTAAGACCAGTCAGTAGAAAGGGACAGAGCATAAAATGGGTGTAGCACCGTGACTGTCATATAGTAAGTCCCTCGTTTTCATTATAGCTAAAAGTGATTAATTACTAAGGCCCTAGCAGAGTAAAAAATCAGTAAATATTATCATGTGCTATTCCGTCACTGCCACAAAGCACCTAGAACCGTTCATTCAATAACTCCAAGCACCCTGTAAGTACAACGACCACCAGAAAGAACCTTCCTGCACGAGGTGGGGCCCTCTACCGGCCACGCCGATGACTTGCACAGCCGCAGACAGGTTTTCTCAGAGATTTAAACGCCTTGACATGGCTCATGCACACCCTTCTTTCTCCTGGGTCTCACGGGCTGCGCAGGCGCAGTCTCCAAAAAAGCCCGACAGAGGGCGCGCTCAACCGTACTAACCCAGACCCACCCTGATGTCCCTTAGCTCTCTAACAGCGAAGAGAAGCAGGCAGTATCACCATGGCAACCAGTGACCTCTGCCCCTCTTTCCCCAGCAGCATGCCCTGTGGGCAGCCCCTGAAGCGGTGCTTGAAAGGAGGACTGATAGCAGAGTTGAAGGGGAGAATCCGAAGCTCTGGGGGAAATTCAGGTGAATCAGAACTGTGTCACCCCAAGAGAGTAAACGTGGGATGGTGGAAATATTCTCACCGTTATGCGGCCCAGGGAGTCACATGCCCTAGAAAAGCAAGGGGGTGCGTTCATAATCACAAATGGAGCCGACAGGTCAAGGACACCAAAGATACTCACGAGAGGGGACCAGCCCAGCACACGATTCCGAGGGATCACTTTGATGGCCACCTGAAGAAGAGGACCAAATTAAGGGGGCCATGTAGGTGACCCCCCACCCCCGGTCTCCCACTCTAGACACTGCACACCTCCGATGCCCCTCCATCTTCCAGCAATCTAGTATTCTGGTCCCCATCTCGCCACACCCCAAAACGAAGCAGGGCTTTTCCCCCTGCCTTCCAGGTGCCCAGAATCAAGTTCATCTCTCTCGCCGCCCTTAACCCTGTGCTCTCTTCTGGGCTGAGTTTTTTCCTCTCTTTACTCTTTCCTTGCAGTAGTGGGGACTGAACCCAGGGCCTCACATGCTAGTCAATCACTCTACTACTGACCTACATCCCCAACACTTTCTTAAAAAAAAAATATTTTTTTTGCGGTGTTGGAAATCGAACCCAGGGCCTTGTCTATGCTAGGCAAGTGCTCTACAACTGAGCTATATATCCTAACCCCTGAACTGCAAATTTCTTGAAAGCCCAACTCTGTACCAGGATCCTGGTCCTCAGCAGTCCACACTGAAAGCCTATGCCCAAACTCCCACAATCTGGGCCTGAAAGCCCCACATTCTCGCATATACAAACATTCATTTCTTGGATCCATGGGTCTAGAGTCCTTAAGAACTCCCCTAGTGTAATTCCCTGGACCTCCTGAATCCCTGCTCTGACCCCACATATCCACCTGGAGCCTCAAAGACACGGATGTTCACACCCCCCACCAAACCGGAGCCTGGTCGGTCCTCATGACCCTACTACTCACATTACAGGCTCCCTCTCAGATCAACCAGCATCCCAGAAACACAAGGCCCCTGTCCCCACCAAACACACCTGACCCTCCCAAGAACCTCGTTGTAGATACAGTACCTGGAGTCGATCCGTGACGCGGTGTCCTGCGAAGACAGTGCCAAAGCCCCCCTTACCCAGGAGGGGGCCGAGTCGATATTCGGCCTCGAACGCTTCCCGATCCTTGCCTCCTACGCAGGCGGAGGCGAAGAAGTCAGGGTGATGGCGTGCTGAGCCAGGCCGTGCCTTCCTCCCCCGACCCCGGACCGCCACCCACCATTACAGCCCACCCCACCAGATCACGGTAGGGGAGGCTGCGCTCACCTGGCGGCAGTGTAGGGGTCACGGGGGGCGCAGAAAGCCCCTGCAGAGGCTTGGTCAACATGGAGGAGGCGCTGCGCAGATTGAGCCCGCTGAATCCGCTGAGCCCGCAGGGCGTGGAGGCCCGGGGCAGCGCGGCTGGGGAGCCAGGGCTGGGGGGCGCCAGGGTGGAAGGCAAGGAAATTGGTGGTCCGGAAGCACCCACAGACGGCGCAGCCTTGAGACTCACCGCGCGCGCCAGCCCCAAAGCTACTGAGCTGGGGCACGCGCCTCCCGGGAGAGTCGCCCTTCGCGACGGCCCCGCCCACCTGGCTTTGATCAATAAGGACGCGGCACCTGCTGTACCCCAGCCAATCGGAGCCAGTCCTAATTTGCATACCATCCTCAATGTTTCAAGTGTCCCTTATGCAAATACAAGCCTGGCCCTTCCACGGAGGCGGGGCCTGCTTGCAAATGATGGGGGCACACAAGAAGAGGAAACTGGTTCTGGGAATCCCTTTGCAGCAATCGTTTGTTTTGGTTGTTGCGCGGGGTTGGTGGTAGTGGTGGTGGTGGGGTGTGTACACGTATACACTTAATAAAATAACTACGCAGCCTCTAGGAAGCAGGTTTGCTGCTGCCTTGAGATTAGCGCGGAGATTATGCTAGGCTGGCTTTAAGATTCCCAGCCTGGGGATAACCAGAGCTACTGTCCTACAGGCGGATGTAGGCCCTCACCTCAAAAGTGAAATCTCTCCCCTTGAACCTGACCAGTCTCCGGAGAGGAGTAACACCCTTGACCACCACCACGAGGGGCAGCCAGTCAAAGGCTAAATTCTGGCTCCAGGAGGCAATGATCTGTGGCTTTGGCAGCCTTTAACCTAAACAGGCTTAGCTAGATAAGGGTGCTGGCCCAGTTGGCAGGTGTAGAATCTACAGCCCGGGGTGGTCTTGGGGGGAGGGGCTGTGCTTCAGCGTGAGGGAGACGGCACTGAGAGCTTGGTAGAGCCTACCAGAAGTAAACAGCCTTAGGTGCTGATTTGTGAGATTTGCCTCAGGCAGACACTTCAAAGACACAGAAAAGCCGTAAGATATTTACACACAGACATATTCATGTGAACTTGTCCTGGTCACACAAGCAGACACACTGTCAGGAAAGATAATGTCGCAGAAATCACAGAAATAGAGGCAGGAACTCCAGAGATTCACATAGACCTACACTGCCATGTCATGACACAAAAATGTCCTGCCACAGTAACAAACTTGTCACACACTAACACCATCAGATACTGTCACAGAAAGCTTGTACTGTCCTAGAAATGAGGGACCCAGAGTCTCTCACAAGAACATACACAGATGCTTCAGAGACATACATGAATTGCTCAAAGGCAGGCATGAAGTGAGAGAACTCAATAGGGATTGTCACCAAAGTGGACATGGATAGACCTGGTCAGGTCACATACATCAGACATGCAGCTTTGTCACTGACACTGTCTAAAAGTAGCTACCTAGAATCTGTCACAGAAATACAATCGGACATCAATCCCAATCAGACAGAAACCACAGATGCACTGTCACAGACAAATGTGCGCAGACATGCACTTGTCTCAGACACAAACTGTCAGTCCCACACTCAATCACCATCTGACATACCTGGAAAGAAGCCCCTGTCACAAACGTGTCTGGGGACAGATACATATGAAAACTGTGGCTCATCAATGTCACACACTCGGACAACACTCAAAAAGCAAACGTATACATGTATTCTCCCTACTCATCCAGCATTACTGGAAGGTCTACCATCAGCCTACTAGGCCCTGGTGGAAGTACACATCTTACAGAGAAGTCAAGCATCACAATCCCTGCCCATGAAGTTTTATTTATTGTATAGTTATTGGGGATATTTGTAGATAGACGTGAAAATGTGAATGGGATCATACAGGGCCTCTGATGATGTCTTGAAAGACAAATAAGGTTGGTGGCCAAGGGCAGGGAAAGGGCATATTGCAGGTAGAAGCCAGGGAAATGGGACAGAGTGGCAAGAGGCAGGTAGAGTCCTAATGATACAGAAACTTGCACACTGGGATAATTAGTAATATCCACTAACATTCGTGAGTTCGGAATGTGTCAGGTACTGAGTTAACCATACATTCCCTGGAGATGCTCACAGCACACAGCCTAATGTAGCAGACACCAGTTTTGCCCCCGTAGTGCCGGTGGGACACTTGAAACTCGAGAGCCTAAGGCCACACAGTTAGAAAAGCCTGAGGTAGCTTTCAAATCAACCCTTTTAACAAAACTCAGGTGCGACCATTGTATTCCAGGCACCCTGCAGCCTGCCACACCCTCACCTACACCTGGAACACACACAGGGAACCCATATAAGGAAGGGACAGTGGGAAAACATGCTGTTTTGAGAAAACCTTGGGGGCAGCTGGCATTGGTTTTACCTCAAGGAGGGGTAAGGGAAAGAGGTGTCAGGAGGACTAGGGATACAAGAACAAAGGATTTAGCCATTTCATACTTCAGCTTCTAAAACCCAGCAGGGGAGGCTCCTCTGGTCACTTCCACCAAACTCATGTTGCTAATGAAGTGTCGGCAGTGCATTTCCAAAGCCTTTCCCCATCAGATTACCACAAGAAAGAAGCAAACACTGATAGTGAAGATGGGGGCAGGGTAGCTGGAATTCGGACAGGAAATTCAGTGTCTGCTCTCAGCCGTCAGTCCCCTGCTCCCATCTCCCCCAGCCCCCAGGAAACAGTGGGCTAGGGCAGGGGCAGAAGACAAAAGAGGGAGATTCTTTATGTTAATAGGCCCCAAAAGAGGCTTTTTTGTGGGTTTTCCTTTTGTTTTTAAGAGTCTTGCTGTGTTGTTGCCCAGGCTGGCCTGAACTCCTGGGCTCAAGTGGGCCTCTGGCCTCAGCTTCATGGATAGCTGGGACTACAGGTGCATGCGAGCATGCCTGACCAGAAGTTTAATAAGCATCAGATCACGTATGAACCCAGGGCCCCAGTCGGACCCTACTGGAAAGCATGTGCACCTCAGAGGTCAGGCCGGCCCTGTGCCTCCTCTTCCCAGAGGCCCGCCCACCACCTGGTCCCTGCCCTGGCTCCTGCCCCACACACAACAGAACTGCTCAGGAAAACTGACATTTGGTTTTATTGTGCCAAGGACATTACAGATGGATCTTGTCAACACCTGCAGGGCACGCATGCCCCATCTGCCAAGGCTCCTCCGACTCCCTACACTCCTGAGTGGCGGCCATGATCCCCCAAGCGCCCTCACCTCAAGATTCCAGACTAGTGGTGGTGGAAGCAAAAGGAATGCAGCAAGGTCAGGGTCTCATTGTCAAAAGCCAGTCTGACAACTGCCCCCCCCCCCGCTCCCCACCGACTCACATCCTAGGCCCTGTGCCCACCTCCAAGAAGCTGGAGGCCGGAAGACAGCGGTGTGCCCCTCCATGTCCCATGGCCAGCCTGCTGCCCCTAAACCAGAGATGCCACCTTCACAGAGCCAATGCTGTCTACATCATTTGATTGGTTGATTTTATAAGATAAAAGTACATTTTAATAAAGAAAAATTCAATATTGAAGGCTCAGACATTCTTGGGATACTGGGAAAAGAAATTTTTCACTTCTTCTTCCCAACTCCCTGACATAACTGTGAGGGGAGGGGCGACAAGTTGATCTGATCTCAGAAGGAAGAGCGGGCAGGAGACTTTCTTCCAAGCATCTCCTCTGGGGCTTGCCTGGCTGTCGGGTGGTCTGTGCCTGTCGCCTACCTTCGGCACCCTTGCCCGAGTCCCCTGTGGAATGCAGGGATGCTGCTGTGTGTGGGGCAACAGGGCACATCAGCTGGCGGAGAAGGGTGATTGTGGCAGCGATGGGGGAAGTACAGGGATGGGCCAGCCAGAGGACGGTGGGGCAGGGGGATGGGGAAAGGGAAAAAAGGGAAGGAGGCAAGAGGGAAGAAAGCCAAAGAAGGTGGGGTGGCACTGGAGGGCAGGAAGGGGTATTGGGGAATGGTGTCCAGTCCCCGGGTTTCCATCAACTCTTGTCTGGGGGAGGGTCTCTGTGCACTTTGTTTTTCTTCATACTGTCTAGGTATTCCTGTTGGGACACTGCCAGCACCGATGCTAGGATCTCATCATCATCCCAGTCGTTCAGACCTGCTGGGCAGGAGAGAAGAAAGAGATGTCGGGGCGCCAAGTCCCCCCACATTCACCTGTGGCTGATGCTTGCCTCTGGAGAATCCCACCCAGCCCTTCTCACTCCTCTCTCTAAAGAGAAGGCTCTCCAGGGCAAACAACCTGGGCCAGAAAAATTCTCCTAGCACCTCTGACTTTTTGAGATGGCCACAGTTTCCAGAAATCCCCGCTTGGGACTTGCTATCTTTTATTTTGGTACCGGTGATTGAACTCAGGACCTTGCGCTTGCGAGGCACGTGGCAGCATCACTGAGCTACATCCCTGACCCAGGACTTGCTATGTTTTCTAGTCCTTGCCCAACTGTCCCATCCCCAGAGGGGGCTTACCGAAGGCAGAGGGGGACATCTGCTGAATTAGGGCCCGGCACTCCAGAGCAGGGTAGAGGGACACAAGGGGGGAGGTGGCCCGGTCAGCCCCTGCTGAGAACTGACTGCTTGTACCTGGGACAGACAGACAGTCAGAGGCAGACTCAGGCTCCAGGCAGGGCCTAACCACAGCCACTCGTCCCAGGGGCGCACCACTGACCTGGTGCACAGGGTGAAGGAGGTTTGGCAAGAGCTAAGACAGTGCCTGGGGAAGGGGGCTTGATGCCCAGCTCAGCATGCAGCTCAGGGTGCTCGGGTGAAGAAGCTGAACTCCGCTGCCGTGGAGACCGGCTAGTCCACTCCTCCAGGCCACTGGAGGCTGCTGCTGTGGCCGAACTGCATGTGGCGCTGGCTTTCCGGGGCTGCCACAAGGAAGGAAAATATGGTAAAGGCCAGTGCCAGCCATGACCCTCCTGGGCCCCAGTGCCAAGTGTTCGCTCTCACCCGCTAATCCCAGCGACGACACAATGTCCATATCCACCACCATGGTTCCCACTCACATAGGGGATTGCAGGGCCCTCACAGGGCCCAATTTAAGCTCCTTAACATACCTCTTTCATCCGTGAAACCAACTGACAGGAGAGCCTATTTCTCCTCCCTTCAGTACAGACCCAGAGTCTAATTCTTTTCACCCCTCCACCACCAGTGCCACCACTATCACCTGGATTATGTGCAGCAGCCTTCTCACCAAGCCCTGCTTCCTTCCTCCATCCCAGACTCCAGTCTTGCACTCAGCACCCAGGGAGATTCTGCTAAATCCTCTGATCTGAGCCTCCCTCAGCTCAGAAACCTCTTTGTTTCCGCTATATTCCCAGTAAAACTCCTCAGCATACCCAACCCCCTAACCCACCTGGACTGGCCACCTCCCTGACTCCATGAACTATTCCGAATGCCTCCCTCTGAGCTGTGCCCGAATCACAGCAGTGTGCTTATGATTATTTTGTTTCACTCCGCAAAAATGTAATCACCACAAGGACAGTGGCTTTGGCCTGCCAGGCTCACCAACATATCCCGCTATACTGTACTTGAGTGTCCCTGGCATAGGACAACAATTTTGTGTGAGTGTGTGTGTGTGTGTGTGTGTGGTACTGGAGACTGAACCCAAGGCTACGTCTCCCATCCTTTATTTATTAGAGACTGGGTCTCACTAAGTTGCTAAGCTGTCTAGACGGTCTAGACTTGTGATCCTCTTGCCTCAGCCTCCCAGAGTACAGTGGGATTACATGCAACAAATATTTGTTGAACAAATTACTCAGCTCTGAACAACTTCTGCAATCACTCCAAACTCCTTGATTCCTCAGATGCCTGTCTTCCCTGCCCTCCCTGCCCTAACAATTCAACCTTTCTCTATGAAAAATGAATGGCCAGAGATTCCACTTCCCCAGCCAGGGTCACAGGCGCTGCTGATGGGTCTCATCTGTATCCCTCAATGGATGGGATCACCGAGGACAGTGCAGGCTGGATGTGATTTCACATTCTCAGCACAGAGCCTGGAATGCAAGGACATTCAACAAAATCTTCTCTCTGCAGCTATTCATTGCTCCCTGTGTTTCTGGCAGCAGTTGGCACTCTCACTCCGTAAGAGCTTGTTCTGTACAAGTGTTGGGTGTTCTACAGCACAATGCCAAACTAAGCCCAACTTGTTAAAAATGGGGCTGAGAGTGTCCCTCTCTCCTGGGTGTCAGGACCACTTAACTTTTCTCCCGTCCATCTGGGTGCAAAGTATGGGAAATAGTGGGTTTGTGGCCAGGCCAGTGACAGAGCCCATTACTTACCTGGCTGGGCCCACGGACCTGGCGGGCTTGTTTCTCCTGATCCCTGAGCCACTGCAGGTAGGACTCACGAGCCACCTGCTCCTCTATGGCCTCATTCGTGGCCTCCCAGTCTGTGGCCCGTTTCTTGTCTTCTAACATTTGCTGTTCAATCCATGATTCCTCTGAAGTTTTTATGGCATTCTTCATCAGGGACTGCTCTGCAAACTGCAAGGGAGCAGAGGAACAGGGATGTGGAATGACACTCTAAACCTGTCCAAGAGCCAGAATGGGTTGAGGAAGGTAGGCCCACAGAACCCGACAAAGAGACAGGAAGCCAGGTACTCTCAGCAAGCACCTTTCTTGGCAGACTGCAAATTTATCAGGGGGTGGGGGGAAACAGACTTGGGTTGTAAGACCTGTCATTTCAAATTCCTCCACTCAAGAATCCCTGACCCAATCCTAAGACAACTTTGAGCTGAGGTTAAGACCAGGGAAGCAGGGGCCCTCCAGCATCAGCATAGGCCTGACTTTCCAGAAGCCCTATCCAGCAAGGACTCAGCTTCACAGAGCCAAGGCTTTCCTCATGTATCCTCAGATGGGTCAGAGAGTAGATGACTGGAGAAGGGAGCTGTGTGAACACAGGTTGGGGGTGGGAACAGTGAAGATGTGAGGGACTGGGGAAGCTGTGGTTGCAGGAAGGAATAGGGGACAGTATGAGCATGATGTGGGAGCTAGGAATTGTAGGATATTATATGACAGTACTGTGTATCAGACTGTGAGAGAAGATTGCATTTAAAAAAATAAAACAAAATATCAGAATATAATGCACAGAGTAAGTATAAATATCACTACATAGAGATTTAGTTAATATTACTTTAATACAGACACATACCACACACAAATGCATACTGGTGTATAAAGTAATTTTCTACAGTGAAGAACAATGAAAAAAAAGGACGTAGTTGGGCGTGGCAGTACACGCCTGTAGTCTCAGCATCAGCATTCGGAGCTGAGGCAGGAGGATTACTGTGAGTTTGAGGCCAGCCTGGGCTACATAGTGAGACCGTCTCAAAAAAAAAAGTATGTAAATTTCTATTAGAACATGCCAACTAAAAAATAGGCAAACTCGGCTGGGAATGTTGTTCAATGGTAGAGCGCTTGCTTGTCTAATGTGTGAGAGGCCCTGAGTTGCATCTCTAGCACCATAAAAAAATTAGACAAACATTCTAAAACACAGAATTCAACAAAGGATACACTGATGGCAAACAGCATACGTAAAGATGTTCCCAGTCTGAGAATGTAGCTCAGTGACTGCTTAAAAAAAAAGATGCTAGGCTTGATTTCATTAGGAAATTACAAATAAAAACAATGACCTGGGCGTGGTGGCGCACACCTATAATCCCAGCATTCGGGAAGCTGAGGCAGGAGGATCCCTTTGAGTTCAAGGCCAGTCTGAACTACATGGACAGACCCCGTCTCAAAAAATAAAACAAAAAAACGCCAAAAAGCAAAAAATGACAAGATAACACTACATACCTAAAAGAATGGCTAAAATACAAAGCACTGACAAGATCAATTGCTAAAAAGGTGCAGAGCTATCACGACTCCTGTTCAATATAGTTCTGGAAAAATTAGCCACAGCAATTAGAAAAGATAAAAGGAATAGATAGGAAAGGAAGAAGTTAAACTGTCATTATTTGCTGATGATATACTTTACATAGAAGACCCAAAAAATTCAGCCAAAAGACTTCTAGACTTAATTGACAGATTCAGTAGAGTAGCTGGATATAAGGTCAACACTCAAAAAACAACAGCCTTCTTATACACAAATAGCAGACTCACTGAGAGAGAAATTAGGGAAACAATTCCTTTTACAATAGCATCCAAAAAAATGAAATATCTAGGAATCAATGTAACAAAGGAAGCAAAAGACCTCTACACTGAAAACTACAGCACTCTGAAAAAGGAGATCGAGGAGGATATAAGAAAATGGAAAGACATCCCTTGTTCCTGGGTAGGAGGAACCAATACAGTGAAAATGGCCATACTTCCAAAACTACTATATAGATTTAATGCAATGCTGATTGAAATTCCAATAATATACTTTACAGAACTAGAGAAAACAATCCAAAAATTCATTTGGAACCAGAAGAGACCTAGAATAGCAAAAGCAATTCTAGGGAACAAGAGACATGGCTGGGGGCATCACAATCTCCAACTTGAAACTATACTACAGACATACTCTGCCACCTCATCTTTGACAAAAGACCCAACCACCCTCATTGGAGGAAAGATAGCCTATTTAATAAATGGTGTTGGAAAAACTGGATTTCAACCTGCCAAAGATTAAAACTAGACCCATACCTATCACCATGCACTAAACTAAGATCGAAGTAGATTAAAGATCTAAATATTAAGACAGAAACACTAAACTTGCTGGAAGATAAGTTAGGTAGAACTCTCGAAGACATTAGCATAGGAAAAGACTTTATGAACAAAACCTCAATAGCATGGGAACTAGCACAAAGAATCAACAACTGGGATCTCATCTTATTAAAAAACTTCTGTACTGCAAGAGAAACCACCAACAGAGCTAAGAGACAACCTACAGTGTGGGGAAAATAATTTTTACCAGCTGTAGCCAGACAAAGTACTACTATCTAGAATATATAAAGAACTGAAAAAAATCAGACCCCCCCAAATTCAAAGACCCAATTCAAAAATGAGCAGCTAAAATGAAAAGACATTTCTCAGACAAAGAAGCAAAAGCAGCAAATAAATATATGAAAAAATGTTCAACATCACTGGTCATTTGAGAGATGCAGATGAAAACAACACTGAGATTCCACCTCACCCCAGAAAGAATGGCAGCTATCAAGAAATCAACCAATAACAAATGCTGGTGGGGGTGTGGGGAGAAAGGAACCCTTCTTCATTGTTGGTGGTTGCAGACTGGTGCAACCAGTGTGGAAATCAGTATGGAGATACTTCAAAGAACTAGGGCTAGAGGCCCCATTTGACCCAGCTATTCCCCTGCTGGAGATCTTCCCAAAAGAATTAAAAGAATCATACCACGGTGATATATGTGCACCCATATTTATAGCAGCATAGTTTGTAATAGCTAAAGCTTGGAAACAGCCCAAGTGCCCATCAACTGGAAACTTTATAAAGATGTGGGTTTTTTTTATAAAATGGAGTACTACTCAGCTATAAAGAGCAAGAAACTAGAGACATTTATAGCTAAATGGATGCATATTTTTTTACCCTTTTATTGTAACTTTTTAGGTGTACAACATAATGACATTCATCATTGGAGATATGCACCTTTACATACTCTCTTGGTTAAATGGATGCATATTGAGGCCATACTCTTAAGTGAAATAAATAGGACACACATGTGTAAATACCGAATAGTTTCTCTAGTGTGAGAAACTGAAAGTGTAAATAAGGATTAAAAGGATTAATAATAATTGATACTTTGAAATAGGAAAAGGTCCAAAGGGATGGTGGGAGGGGAAGGGGAAAGGAAAGAAAGGAAAGGAAAAATTATGAGAAAAGAAAAAAAATGGAAACGAAGTCTATGTAAATAGGGAAGGGTGGAGGGGTGAAGGGCACACAGGTAATGGGGAAAAAAATAAGAATCAAGATACATCATGTAGAGGTACAAGCTCCCAATGATAAATGTAAACATATTGTATACCTAAAATGTACCAATAAAAGAATTTAAGGAAAAAATAAATAAAAATAAAAAGGTGCAGAGCAACAGGAATTTTTATTTACTGTATTAGGGTGAGGGTGCAACTCTGGACAACCACTTTGACAGATTGGCAGTTTCTTATAAATCAAAACATGGTCTTCAAATCCAGCAATCTCTCACCTAGATATTTACACAACTGATCTAAAAACTTATGTCCACACAAAAACCTGCACACAGCAGTTGACAGAGGCTTTATTCCTAATCATCAAAAGCTGAAATCAACCAAGAATGTCTTTCAATAGGTAAATGGTTAAACAAACTGGTGCCTCAGTAAATGGAACAGTAAGTGATAAGAGAGAATCAAGCTAACAAGGCATGAAAACACATGGAGGAGCCTTTAATGCATCCTGCTAAATGAAGGCAGTTTGAAAAGAGTTCACACTGTATGATTCCAATTATATCATATTCTGAAAAAAAAGGCAAAACCACCAAGTCAATAAACAAATCAGTGGTTGCAGGAGGAGGGAGGAAGGGAGAGAGAACATATGGAGTTCAGGAAATTTTAAGGTTGGTGAAAGGATTCTGAATGATCCTGTAATGGTGGATACATGATGTTGTTATGCACTTGTAAAAACCCATGGAACTTTACAAAACAAAGACTGAACCTTAATGCACGCTGTTTTTTTAAAAAAAGACCATTAAGAGGTGGAGATCCCTCCTTGGAAAGCAGACTGACAAAAGACTCTAAATGAATTATAAATGTATGCAAGAACTTCAGGTAGGGGGTTTGGAGACTTAAATCACTTTGGAAATGAATGGAATCTGTAACACTAAAGGCAAAAGGCAAAAGAACTGTGCATATCACTGTGCTCTAGGGGGTATGGATTAATGAGTCTGCCCTAGCTTTGCAAGTAGCAGCAGCTGAGTAAATGCACGCTGGGGTGGTGCAGCCAGGTTTCTTACCAGGGCGTGGGAATTTACTGATGAACACCAGAAGGCTAGAATGATGCACATGGTAAAGGTTTTGAGTTGGTTATATACAGAAATTTCTATAGATACGTGTTTACACACAGTTTAGTACACACATATAAAACTCTTTGCTCTCTGTTAGCTGAGAGGGTCTAGAAACAAGAACAACGTAGTAGCATGCAAACAGCATACTCAGCACCTAGATCTTAGTCTCAAATAACCTTCTCTAATAAAAGGCTCCAGAGCTCCTTGGAAAAATGGTTGATTGTAGGAGTAAGAAAGAAATACACAAGGTGAACCTGGAACACCTTGTAGTACTGAAAAATAAGGATATGCTTTAAAAAAAATGTTGCTAACAGGGGCTTGAAGGTATAGCTAGCTCTGTGCTAGAGCACTTGGCAGGCAGGCATAAGGCCCTGGGTTTGATCCCTAGTACTGTGGGGAAAAAAAGTTGGAACAATCTGAGCAAGAAATAAAAGCAAGATGGGATTATAACCCAAAGTGTAAAATGAACATGCTGAAGTGACAGTGACATAAGTGAATGAGTGAATACATTAATAAATGGGAGATGAGACACCAATCTCCCTTGCAGAACAATTCCAAATAATCTGCATAGATATTATGCCCCAAGTGTGAGTTCCTTCCATACAGTACAGTATGGAAAAGGTGGGACGGAATAACTTTAAAATGAAGAAAACTGACAAACACTATTGCTGCTAGGTGATCAAGGACATCAACTGTCATAATCACATTCCCACTATTGTTCTTTTTTGTTTTTCTTTTTTGAGACAGGGTTTCACTCTGTAATTCAGACTGGCCTTGAACTCACTATGTAGCCATGCTGGCCTCGAACTCGTGGTGATCCTCCTGTCTCAGCCTCTGGAGTGCTGGGATTACAGGCCCGCACCACCACGTCCAGGTTGTACTCCTGATATAATGTAATGAAAATGTCACTTCTGTGATCTTCCTCCCCAAACCCACATTCCCAGTGTACTCATAAGATCACTGGACAAGGACACAGTGTTTGCTGTTGCATGGTCGCCACCCTCATGCTGTAGGGTGCACTTCTTTTCCTTTTACTTGGCCCAAACTTGCTCCACAGAGCCTGCTTCTTTCCCTACCTTTAAATAAACTGTGCTACAGTTAAAAAAAAAATCGACAAATTCTAAAATAGGAGTTTCCCACAATACACTTGAACAGTACTCCTTCAAAATGTCAAGGTCCTCAAAACAAGGAAAGTGTGAGAAACTATAACAGAAAAGGAGGCTCACTGACTTCAGTTAATAATAATGTATCAATATTGGTTTATATATTGTAACAAAGTACTAGAGTCATCTGAGATGTTAATAATAGCTAAATTGTGCAGGGGGGGGAGGGGACTAGATGTGAACTCTGTATTCTCTTCTCAATTGTTCTGTAAATCTAAAACTGCTCTAAATTAAATTTATTAATCAGAAAAACTCAAAACATTCAAATTTTTAAATCAGGGAGGGCTAGGGATTTAGCTCAGTGGTTTCGCCGCCTGCTGTGCAAGGGCAAGGACCTGGGTTAGATCCCCGGTACCAAAAAAAAAATGTTAAAAAAAAATTAATCCAGGAAAGTCATGGACGAATCTTAAATCCATAAAGTGAAAAAATCTAAAAAACTACAGACATACTGTATAATTACAATTATATGACATTCTAGGAAAGGCTAAACTATAGTCTGTAAACAGATCAAAAAGAAAAATAAGGAGCCCGGCATGGTGGTGCACACCTGTAATCCCAACACTCGGGAGGCTGAGGCAGGAGGATCCCCAAGAGTTTGAGGGCAACCTGAGCTACACAGTGAGTTCAAGACCAGCCTGAACTACACAGTGAGACCCTGTCTCAAACTGCCCCATTCAAAAGAAAAAAAAAAAAAAAAAGGAAATTCTGACAAACTGTCCCGGACAAGGAGTCAAAGAGGATAAAACAAACTGTAAGGTGGCATTCTGGATAGGAGTCTAGAACAGAAAAATGTCATCAGATAACTTAATTAGACGTGGTCTTTAGTTAACACTATATTGATACCGTTCACTAATTATGACAAATGTATTCTGCTAGTATGTTAATCATATTGGGGCATATGGAAACAGTAATATTCACATAATAATTCTGTAAATCGAAAACTTCTAAAATTAAGTTTATTAAAAAAGAAAACAAAAACCCCCCTACGTTGGAGAATGTGTTAGTAGTGTTAGGGTGTTTCCTAAAATGAGGCAGGAGCACTTTCTGTTTGTTGGAAGTGAAACCTGACTAGAAGACCTCAATATCTTCCCCAGCTGACTACTAGTGATGAGAGACACACAGGGTAGAAAGAGAATCAACCAGCATGACGTGGTAAAATGCACCACGACCTTCTGACACCTACGAGGCTCCCAGGGCTGGTGGAAAGTGTTTTTTTTGCATTAGCCAAGCTGTAGCCTGGAGTGCTCATAGAATGCACCCTAAGGTCCACAGCTAGTCCAAGTCTCTGATCCTAGCTGTTTATAGGTGCTGGGAGGAAGATTTAGGTAGACCAGGACATCCAGCCTGATCCCTGGCTTAATGTCCCCAAACAGGACTCCATATCCTAAAATGCCAGCCCTCAATAGGCACGAAAGACACCGGAGCCAACTCATGGGCAAGCCAACTGAGACCACAGAGTGAGCCCTAAGCAATGATCTATGATAACTCCCTAATTTTGTTTGGTTTTGAGACAGGGTCTCACTATACAGTTCAAGCTAGCCTTGAACTCACTATGTAGTCCAGGCTGGCCTGGGATTTGCAGCAATCCTCCTGCCTCAGCTTCCTGAGTGCTGGGATTACAGGTGTATGTCACCATGCCCAGCAAAGTCCCTAGATGGTTTTGTCCATATCCAGCAGCCATCTTGGGCACAGGGACCCACTTACCCCCGGTTTGAATGATGGCAGGCCCAGCCCCACACCAATGGTGGCCTTGTTAGGATTCACCACTGAATTGTAGTGGATATTCCGATGATAGCTGACACGGATGGGTTCATCCTCATTTTGATGGATCCCATGGAATGTGTTGATAGGTTCTGCAGAGAAAGAGAAGGAGGGAGCATCCACAGGGGGCCGGGTGTGGCAGGATCAGACAAGGCACTATTAGTCCCTCACCTACCCACTACAGAAGTACCTGTGCTGTACTGATACACCTCCACGGGACGGTTGTACATCTCCGCCATGGCCTGCATCTCAATGTGGTTTCCGTGGCAGTTGTTTTTCCGCTTCCGGTTGATGTAGGTGGTGAAGTCCTCTGTGACGTAGTTGGAGAAGTAGTCAGCATTCTTCATCTGCAGAACAGATCAGGAGGTCAGAGTTTACATGCAAAGGAGATCCCTCAACCCATCCTTGACCCAAACCCAAAACCAGAGTCTCACCAGATAGTCCATACAGTGCTTTCGCACAACTTCATGCATATCCTGGTCTCCATACACCTGGTCAGCTAGGAGGACAGAAGAAAGAAGAGGCTAGGGTAAAAGTCGCCACCACAGAAGAGTTCTGAGTCATGGGACATCTTTGAGGGAGGGGAGGCTAGGGGATGAGGGAAACCCCCTTTCCTACCCCAAGGCCTGGAGAATCCTTACCCCTGTGAGCTGGAATGGGTCATGGAAAAAGAGGCAGACAAGGACAATCCTGAGCAAGAGAATACAGGCAAGACTGAGACAATCACAGGTCTCTTAACACATGACTGTTTAGGGCACACCTGATCAATCTGACAAACTGATAACCTTTTAAGTCCAACAAGTGGCACGATCCATTCCACCACACTCAATTCTCACATGAGGAGACTGAAGCTGAGAGAAATTTCACGGTTTGCCCAAGGTCACAGAGACTCAATCTGTACCAAAGTCAACTCTGAAATTCAGTTTTCCTCACACCCAGGAATCAGCATGGCCTTTGCAGGTTAAAATAAAAAAGATTAGCCAGATGTGGTGGCACACACCTGTAATCCCAGCACTCGGGAGGCTGAGGCAGGAGGATCGCCTAAACTATATGCTGAGTTTAAGGCCAACCTGCGCTACATAGTGAGATCCTGTCTCAACTCCCACCCCAAATAATTAATTAATTAATTAATTTTTAAAAAAAGACTAGCTAGAAGTGCAGCTCAGGGGTCCAGGGATCAGTCTAGCACCAAAGAAGGAAATAAAAGAACAAGGAAAAAAGAAAAGGAAGTATGGGTCAGGAAGGCAAGGAAGAAAGGAAAGAGAAGAAAAGAGAGGAGTGGGCCAGGGATTTAGCTCATTGGTGCTGTGTCTGCCTGGCAAGCACAAGGTCCTGAGTTCAATTCCCAGTATCAAAAAAAAAAAGGGAAGAAAAGAGAAGAAGAGCTCTAAGTCCAGTTCCTCCAGATACCAGTGTGCTTAGTGGCCAAGGGCAAGTGATTCAAGTGTTCTGAGCCTTGTACGTCTCAACTGTAAAATGGAAACGGGATGCATAATGAGCTAGCAGGCCTCTTGTGGAGCTCAAAAAAATAATGGATGTAATCTGATTAGCAGTGGGCCTGAGACAGAGAAGTCACTAGGTAAATCAGGGTTCCCTTCTTTGTAGTGAGGCCTAAAGGAGCAAAATCCTGTCCCTACTTTCAAAGAGCACAGTCTAGTAAGAGAGAGAACACACATGCACCTAAATTCATCTTAATTCAGGAAAGGTAGCCTGTGGCCCAAATGGTCCAGGTGCCATGGGATTTGGTCAAACTAAGGAGAAGCAACCAGGCTCCTCCATCTGCCGGCTTGAGGATCACTGTACATACTGTTTCCACTCTTCAGGACCTTCTTCTTATTTTTTTCTTTTTTCGGTTTTTTAGATAGGGTGTTGCTATGTAATTCAGGCTGGCCTTGAACTCACTATGTAGCCGAGACTGCCCTTGAACTTGTGGCCTCAGCCTTCCGAGTGCTGGAATTACAGGCGTGCACCACCATACTCACCTTAGGACCCTGTTTCCATTCTCTTCGGTACCTACTTCTCAAATACCAGTGTGTTGTGTGTGTGTGTGTGTGTGTGTGTGTGTGTGTGTGTGTGTGTGTGAGACCAGGGATTGAATCTAGGACCTCACATATTCTAGGTACTACTGACCCACACCCCAGAGTCCACTACGTTTGTTTGGTTTTTGGCAGTACTAGGGATTGAACTCAGGGCCTTCACACTGACCTATACCCCCAATTCCTTTCTTATTTGAGACAATCTCACCAAGTCTCTAAGTTGCCCGGGCTGGGCTTGAACTTGGAATCCTCCTGCCTCAGTCTCTCTGAGTACAAGAATTACAAACATGTACTACCACCCCTGCCCACCTCGAATTTTCAGCGCACTTCCCCACCCCCCCAGGGCACCTCTTTTGCTGCATTTCTCAAAGGCATGCAGACTTCTGACCCACAGCACAGGGCAGGTCATGCCTCGGCCCACTCCCAGCTCAGGCCCCAGTATTGCAAAGGAAATCAGGGACAGTTTGCAGAGCACTTCTCTCTAGGAAATTAGAGCAGCCCTAAACAAGCCTGATTTCCACTGGCTGTTACCAAGAGGGAATTTCCCTCTGGTTCCCCTGAGGGCCACTGCTCTGATGGGATCTCCCTGGGACGCCAGGGCAGGGGCAGGGTGCAAAGGGAACACTGCAGAGCTCTTCCTTGCCCAGCAGTCTAGCTCTCTGAAGACCTGCCAAAAGAAGGCCTTTACTATCCACCCCTTCCCTCCCTGGAGGGTTCCGTGCAATTAGATAAAGGCCACTCAGATAGAAAACCGGACTGCCTGTCTCAAGTCCCCCTGGAGGTGACGGGAGGTTGAGGGTGGGGGATGCAGCTGTGAAGGCAGGAAGGGGTAGCCCCTTCACCGATGTAAACAAGGATGTGGCTTGTGCGGCCACACACTCCCGCCACCCCCCAGGCACTTCCAGCAAGTCACATGTCCTGAACACAGGCTGGGGGCCCCCTGCTGCTGCCTTTCTTAGAAGCCAGGACCACAGAGCCCTCTGTGGCTGCCTGGGCTGCTAGAGGAGCTATTTCTGTAGGCTGAGCTTGGGGTCCCAGCAGGCAGTACTGTCTGCAGCTGCAGTAAACAGGAACTGAGATGGAAGTGAAGGAGTTAAACAGGTCCACAGCCAGGCTCAGGTGTTGCAGAACGCATACTTCCTATGGAAGGGTCAGCAAACACTGGCAGGCGTGGGAGCCAGAGACAGGGAAATTTTTTTAAAAAGGGAGAGGAAAGGGAGCTGGGGCAGAATGCTATAAAGCTCGTCCCGTTTTTCATGCCAGTGACTCCTTCACTTGGCAGCAAGGCCCTGCCATTTGCTGGCTGTGTGACACTGGACAAGGCCTTTAACCTCCCTCAGCTGAAATGTCCTTACCCATAAAGCAGGGACAGTAAATCTTCATCCACTAATGGGGTGTTTGTTGTCAAGACTACAAGTGAGAGCTCCATTTGCCATGAAGACAATGACTCCACCATACTGCTAGCTATCTACAAGTCAGCCAGAATGCTTCTGGAACCACTATTAAGTGTTTCCTCATTTCTGTTGCACTTCCTCTGCCAGAGGAAAGCCCCAAATGCAGAGCAGAGGCTGACCCTCCTCTTGCAAGCAGCACTGGCTCTTTTGTCTTCCTGAATCCAAAGGTCCTCTGTGCCCTTTGTTCAAAACTTTATAGTGACTAAATTCATATCACACTAGTAACACAGTCTTTCCAAATAGGTTTTATTTGGGGTGGGGGGAGACAGGGTCTCGCTGTGTAGTTCAGGCTGGCCTTGGACTCACAATGTAGTCCAGACTAAGCTCGAACTCACAGCGACCCTCCTGCCTCAGCTTTCCGAGTGCTGGGATTACAGGCCTGTACCACCATGCCCACTAAGAACTCTTGAGTATGACACTTAAGGGCGTTGACACTTCTACAGTCAACACCACTTTTGGGGACCCCCCATTATAAACTGTACCCTCATTTTAGAATCATTAATATGGAAGAAAATCAGCATCTCTGAGCCAAGGAAACAGCAACAGTACCTCCCCAACAAGGGAGAGCACAAGGATTTATTCAATGTTGGAAGCAGGAAAAGCATCCAGCACAGGGCAACTAGCTTTTCCGACTTTCTTAGCCCTATCTCTGTTCTTGGGAAGCCCTCCTCCCAGAAGGTTGGCACATGGGGCTGGGGGCTGGACTAGACTTCCCTGTGCAAGGTGGGGAAGAGACACACAATGGACCTGCAGAGGTAGGGGAATTCAGAGAACTTGTTTTGACAGAAACTGAAACTCCTCCTCTTGATGACGCTGCATTTGGCCATCTGCACCTGCTATCCCCCTTCCAGCTGGATGCTGGAAGGGGTCCCCTCCCCACCTCTGTTCCCATTCCAAACAGGGCTCAGAATTCTTAATACACTACAATAACTGGTTCCACCAAATGCTTTTTTTGTTTTGTTTTGTTTTTTGAGACAGGGTTTTGCTGTTTAGTCCAGGCTGGCCTTGAACTCACTATGTAAGCCCAGGCTGGCCTCAAACTCGAATCAATCCTCCTGCCTCAGCCTCCCGAGTGCTGGGATTACAGGCGTGCGCCACCATGCCCGGCTGCCAAAGGCTTTTCACACTCCAACTCATTAGACACCCGCCCCACCCCCACCAAATCCTACTTTACCCAGGAGGGACACTGACACAGCAATATGGGACAGATGGCCTGAAATCACACATATGGAGTGGAGGTGTTGAAGGTGAAGCCAGGCTCTCAATGGGTAACTTCAGGCCCCAAGTGACATTACCACCCCTCACCCAAGCCAGCTATCACCTTAGTCACCTTACTTCCTAGAGCTAGGCCTGATCCTGTCTACCTCAGTGTTCTGGCCAGCACAAGCAGGAATCATCTAGAACCCAGGAAAGCCTAGGACTAAGCAGAGATTACAGGTATCAGTCAGGGGCTGTACCCTTCCTTAGGGCCACAGAGGTCAGCACAAACCTTACCCCCACCCTCACCCACCTACACAAAGCACATTTCTTTCCTCCCTGAGCACAGGGAGGCACCAGCAGAGGAGAAATGCGCATGTGTACCCACGTACAGCCAGCAGGGCATGTCAAAGTTGCTCTCATACAAAATACCCAAACAATAAACCCCACAACAGAGAAGTATTGCATGCAGTGAGTAGACTGCCCTTGCCACCAACCAGGAAAGACTGAAGGCTGGATAAGATGTGAGGCTGTGTAAACTCAGGAACCTCCCCACTTCCTTCCTAGCCTTTGCCAAGGTAGGTGGGACAGGGTATGACTAATGCGCTAACAGATTTGCCTTCAGCCTCTCTCCTGCTATCTGGGGGAAGGCCTTCCTCCCCAGGTTACCTAAAATATAACTAATGTTCCACACTTGCCTGGAAAGAGGAAGGTCCTGAGTTCGAGCCCCGGTACCGCAGGGAAAAAAAAAAAAGACTAAGGAGACTCTGAATTCTCTTTCTAAAGAGCTTTAAGTATAGGATCCTCCCATTTGCTTTAGAGGAGCCTGGGAACCACCTACTCCCCAGGTTACCACTTGCCTGCCTACCAGAAGAGCCAGAGCAAGTTCTGCTAAGAACAGAAAAGGAGGGCCGGGGATTTAGCTCAGTGGTTTCACTGCCTGCTGCACAAGCGCAAGGACCCGAATTCGATCCCCGGTACCAAAAAAAAAAAAAAAGAACAGAAAAGGAAGCATGGTGTCTTCAGGGAACCTAAAAACAAACCACCCAAATGTGGGTAAACGTAACATCAGGAGGAGACAGTGAGTGACCTTGTCTGCTCCCCACTGCCCTCCTGTGCCAGTGGGAACCCTGGCCCCATCAAAGAAAAAGAAACCAGGAAAAAGGTCCCACCCACCTGTCAAGCAGCTATGGTATCACCTGGTCTGTAGCCCCAACTACCCCATCAGCATTCCATAGCCTGCTCCCTGAGATTGCTCCTCTGCTCAAGTATTCCCAGGGCACAGATGAAAAACAGAAGGATGCAGGGCAGAGAGAAGTCAAAGGAAGTTTGCGTACAAGAAATGGCCCATGGGAATCTTCTCCTTCTGTGCCCCGGTTCAACCCCAAACACTGATGCTCTGACGCTGGCTATGTGACCTAGATGTGTAGAATAGGGTCTAGGCTTTCTCAAGGGATCAGTTTCCCCATTTATAAAACTGTAAAACCAGGCATACTGGCACATGCCTGTAATTCCAGCACTTGGGAAGCTGAGGCAGGAGGATCAACACTGCAAATTCCAGGCCAGGATGGGCTACAATAGTAGGTTCAAAGCCAGCCTGAGCTACAATCAAGCAAGAATCTCAAAAAAAAAAGAAGTCAAAATTGATCTAAGATCCAGCCAGATGTGGTAGTACATGCTTGTAATAATCCCAGGACTCTGGGAGGCTGAGGTAGATGGATTGCAAGTTTGAGCCCAACCCGGGCAACTTAGTGAGATCCTATCTCAAAAAATAAAGGGGGCTGGCAATGTAGCTCAATCCCAATACAATAAAAGAGGTGGTGTGTGTATGGGGGGGGGGGTCAGCGTGAAGGCCATAGGTTCAATCCCCAGTACCACACACACAAAAAAGCTGATCTAAGACCTATCCTTCTCAGTGCTGACGGCCACCCATGTTCCAAGACCAAAAGGCCCAGAAGAGTGAATCTGGCTAATGTTTCTGGGCCCTATCGCCATTATATGCACAGCGCCAAATGTTCCATGGCGGCCCATGCAAACACACTCACGTGGTCGCCACACTTCGCCCAGAGGTCAGCACCAGAGCCATGGCCAGGGGCAAAGGTTTCTGCTAAGTGAAAGCCACATGTAAAGAAAGATCGAGGGAAGGAGAAAAAGAAGCAGACTCACATCTCCAGGAGGAGGTTATCTGGGCAGAGAAGAGCAGGGTGGGCCACAGGATACTCTAAGACTTGGGCTCCCACCTCCATCCACCCAAGCCTTCCTCATGTTCATGAATCTCCAAGAGGAGGTAGTGGGACAGAACTGGGTCCAAGCAATGGATACTGGTTCACACAGAGGACACCTTGGCCCAGAAAGAAGGGACGCAGAGGGGGATTTGGTGGCTCATGTCTATCATCCCAGCTACTTGGAAGGCAGAGGCAGGAAGACTGCTTGAGGACATGAGTTTGAGATTAGCCTGTGCATCATAGCAAGACCTGGTTTCAAAGACAGACGGAAGGAAGGGAGGGAGGGAGGGAAGAAAGGATAGATAGATGGATGGATGAAAGACAAAAACAGACGGGAAGGGAGGAATGAAGGGAGGGGGCAGGGAAGGAAGAAAAGGAGAAAGAGAGAGAAAAAGGAATACACGCAGCTCTGCCACTAATGACTGTGAGTACATCATTTCCTTTTGGGGGGGGAAGGGGGAGTAGTGCCAGGGATCAAACCCATGGCCTTGCAAATGCTAGAAAAGTTCTCAACCACTGAGCTATATACGATAAGCCCTGCTTTTCTGAGCCTCAATCTTCTCCTCTGTCTCATGGAATAATGATCTAAATTTTGCAGGTGAGCATAAAGCACCCAGCTGAATGCTTGGCACATAGTAGGGGTCAGGGAAACAACAGAGTGCCCTCTATGTTTGCAACTCACCCACCCCCACCTCTCAGTTATGTGTTCCTTCCACTATTCAATGCATGGCAGAACAGTCAGCACCTGCATCAGAGCCTACGGTGACTGCCATCTGTCTCTGCAGAGGCTGGGCTGGAAAGAGGGGGATGCAGAGGCCTGGGGACAAAGTCCCCTTCCCAAGCGCATGTATTATGTACTCTGCACCAGGGAAACCTCTAGGTGAGGCCTAGAGACCAGGGGCCACGTACTTCTGGAGAGGGCATGAGACTTCTGAGGTTTTACAGAGAAAAGCTGAGGGCAGCCCAGTCAGAGGAAATGTGTAGCCATAGTGCTGATAAGGAAAGGCCTTCAACCTGCTGTGGTCAGCTCTTCCTGTAAGAGTGGGCCCTTACTGGAAGGCCCCAATGGAGGGGGGCATCGGGCTATTTGAAGAGAATAGCTAGCTAGACACACATGCACAGATACTGATTCTTGATAGGGTTACTGCACACACCAGGCCCTCACTGGCCTCCAGGTCTGCCTGTGACTACCCAAGACTCAGATACACAATTCTACCAGCAGCCCTGCTTCCCCAAATACAGCCTGAGGTCTCGACACAACTAGCATGTAACAGGACTCCATCTGCTCTCTCTGTCTTTTATCCAAGATGCCTCCAAACCACCTCTTTCTCTACAGAGAGAACATGAACCACAGGGACAGGACAGTTAGGAGTTTTTCTAGCCCAAGAGAACCCACCTCTTAAAACATGTACAGCTTGGTGGCACCATAGCATCCAGGGCTTACCACTGCTATCAATTCTATTATAGTGGTGGCTAACCCATGGTACACATGCCACAGCAGGCTGTTTTTATCAATGAAAGCTCTAAAAGGTTTGCCATCACTGTTCTATTGTGTCAGGCAATAAAGAGATTTAGCAAAGTATTAAACTCATTAAACTATCATGGGTCGTTTTTTTCTCTTTCTCGCTCTCTTTTTTTTTTTTTGAGATAGGGTCTCACTAAATACTCCAGGCTGGCCTGGACTTTCCATCCTCCTGCCTCAACCTCCCAAGTGCTGGAATTACAGGCATGCACCACCATGCCTGGCTTAACAGCAGGGCCTTTTAGTCCCACTTTACAGCTAAGGAAAGCAGCTCAGGAAAAAAAAGCTGCTTTCCCAAGGTCACACCAAGAATCAGAGACACTGAAAGGAGTCTGGGGGGTGGGGGAATGAAAAGCAGATTTACAAGGAACTTAAGGTCCTTTGAGAGCACCATTATCTCTCAGATGGGGAAATGGAGGCCAAGTGCCACATAGCAGTTAGGAGTCAGGGCCAGAACTAGAAGCTACTGACTCCCAGGCTCAAAGCTCCTATCAGGGGGTACTTTACCTTGGGAGGCAGCAGAACCAACAAGAGGAACAGGTTATACTCCCACTTTCCCTTTCACACCAACATGGGACCTGAAGACTACTTGCTGGGTCAGATTCAGAACCAGAACGGACTCAATGATCTAGCTCAGGCTGGCTAGCAGATGGTATTAAGAAATTATTAATTCTGTTAGTGCAACAATAGCATTTTGATTGTTTTTTTTGGTACCTGGGATCGAACTCGGGACCTTGCGCTTGCGAGGCAGGCGCCAGAACCACTGAACTAAATCCCCGGCCCAGCATTTTGATTGTTTTTAAAAGAGAGCATGTATCTGTCAGAGAAATGTACAGAAATATTTATGAGTGAAATGATCCTATGTCAGGGTTTTGCTTTAAATATACCCTTTCAGGGGAGTGAGAGTGGGTGGGGCAGTGATGAAAACGGTATATATGTGTTAACTATTTTGAAGCTGGATAACGGATACATAAAGGTTCAGTATTTTCTCTTTTCTGTAAAAAAATTGTGTAAAAAACTGTAATAGAAGTGTGTAAAGATCTGGTTTCTCTCTGTTTCTGTCTCTCTCTCTCTCACACAGACACAGACACACACACACACACACACACACACACACAGACACACACACAGACACACACACACGGGAGGGGGGAGAGAATGAATATGGAAATCTACCCCCAGATAGACCAGACACAGGGTTTGAGTTTAGTGAAAACCCAGGTAACCAATGCCCCAGAATGACAGCAGTGTGCTGTGGTTGAGCATGAGCTTCAGACAATTTAATCTGACCCAGACTCTAAATTTCAACTCTGTCACATAACTATCTTTGAGTGACCCTGACCAAGTCACTCTAGTTCTGAGTCGCTCTTCCCATCTGACCAAGGGAAGCAATAATAATCCCTATACTCACCTAGTTTGGGGGAGAATTAACAGGGTTGCCTGTAATGCCAGAAGAGCAATCTGTCCCTAAGCACATTATTTTCTTTATCACTACACCACCGTCGCATGACCCAGAACTAGGAGCTGAACACTAATTTAAGGCTAGAGCCCAAAGATCCTAAGACATCAGCTACTTCTGCCTCAACCAGGTCTTTGGGGTTATTCCTGACAACTGGAATTCAGCTCAAGGGCAGCCCTAGGCCCTTGAGGGCTGAGGCAGAGACTCACCTACAGCACGGAATAGACAGGCGCCGTCCTCCTTCATCTGCTTGATGATGAAGCCTTTCTTGTCCCGTAGGGCCTTTTCAAACCAATGCTCCTGCTGGAGGGAAGAGGTGGGGGTCAGCAACAGGGAAGGCCTATACTCCCTCCCCAGTGTCCTTGCCTTCAAGTTCCTGATGAGCCCAATGACTAGCAGCAAGGACACTGGACAGGGTAAAGTTCTTGGCCTGTCATCACCACTCCATGCATATAGAGTAGAAGACCCTTTTCTTTTAGGGAAAGTCTTCATCCCAGAAGGGCCTCAACTGACTTCTGACTCCTGCTGACCTCGCAGTTCCTAGTACAGATGGTCAGGGGCCCAGACATGACAAGTACCTGGGCAGAGAATGACTGATAACAGTCTAGATACTGAGCTTCACATACAGCTGGGCAATTCTAAAATGCATTGTACAAGGCAAAAAGTGTGCAAAGCATGATCTCATTTATGACTGAAAACATTTAACACATATATATGTTTACAAATATGTACATATACAAACACATATTTATGCAAATTTGGGAAGGCTAGACCACAAAATATTAAAATATTGTCCCTAATAATTGGTGTCACAGATAATTTTCATTTGCCTTCCTTCTTCTTTTTGGTACTGAGGATCAAACTCAGGACCTTGTGCTTATAGTCCCTTGTCTCAAATCCGAAAACCTAAAATAAGTTTGACCATCAAAACTCTTAAAAAAAAAGACATCAGGAAATCCAAAGTCTGTGTTGTGTGTGTGTGTGTGGCACTGGGCACCAAATAAAGGGTCTTCACACTGAGCTACCTTCCCTAGCCCTTTTTATCTTATTTTTAAATTTTTGAGACAGGGTCTCATTAAATTGCTAAGTTGCCCTGGCTAAGCTCAAACTTTTGATGCTTCTGCCCCAGCCTGCCAGAGGGCTGGGATTACAGGTAAGCACCACCATGCCCAGTTCACAGCCTTTACCTGACTCATTTTGTATCATAACCTGATCAGAACTGACATGTACCCAGATATCCCATCTAGGAGTGAGTACTCAAAAATTTCAATGCAGAAATATTCAGGTGTTTGATTAGAAGGTGCTGACACAGACCCTGCTGGAGTGTTACATAACACAAAGTATACACACAAGCCATCTTTTCTAAATCCTCAATGTTTTCTAAATTCCAAAGCATATCTGACCTCAAGGACTCAAGTCAAAGGAACCTGTGCAAATGTGTACTTTCAGATTTTTAAAAAAATTAATGACCAAGTACCACTTAAAATACATTTTCCATTGCAAAACAAAACGAGCAGTAGACCTTTCCCAAGCCCCTTGCGCCCTCTGCTGGCCCCCAGAATCAGCCAGCCTGATCCAGCATATAATTGATCATGTAACAAATAATGCTACTGATATAAATAAAAGAGAAAAATAATCTAATTTGAAACTTATATTAAAGTTCAGGGTTTGAATAGAAATTCAATTTCAACTAGAAATTACAATTTCCTGACCTAAGTATAGTAATATTAAAGTAGGAATTATACTGATAAGGAATGATAACGAGATAATTGATTTTACATATATTGGACAGGTTAAATATTTAGGTAAAGTCACATTAGATAAGAGAATTGGGGCGGTGAGTAGAAATAGGTAAACAATAAATGAGGAAATAAATAAATTTATTACTTTTATTTGGAGTTGCACCAAGTTTTTAGTTCCTAAGACTAATGGATTACTTCTATCCTTTAAAAGTAAGAAAGCCATGTTTTTAGGCATGATGTTGCAGAATTAGCAGTTCTGCTTTACTTTCTTGGTAAAAAGGAGAATTTAAATCTCTATTTTTAGAATCACAATCTAATGTTTTAGTTAAACTATTTTTACAACAGATTTCCTATAATGATTTTAGGATTAAGGGTTAGAAGGAGAAGTGGAGCAATAGGGCTGCAAACTACAGTATATGTATGATCCCAAGCCTGCTCCTTGGGGACACCACCCTATCCAGGGGATTTATAGGATCCAGTCTAATGCTGACCACACAGAGGGTTTCACTTCTCTTCCAGGCCATTTGTCCCCAGCTCAGGCAATGGGTGGAACCCATCTCCCAGGGAAACCAAGGGAGAGAAATCTTTGGAAGAGTAGTAAACATAAAGTTTGGAAATAGCCAAGCCAGACGTGGTGGTGCACACCTGTAATCCTAGCACTTAGGAGGCTGAGGCAGGAGGACTGTGGTAAGTTCAAGGACAGCCTGGGCTACATAGTGACTCCAAGGCCTGGCTGAACTACACAGTGAGACCTTGTCTCAAAGCAAAAGAAAAGTTTAGAGGTCAAGAATTCTGGGTTCCAGCCCTAGATGTCACTGCCTTGCTGCATGATTTCAGGGAAACTGCTAAACTCACCAACCCTCAGTTTCCTATCAAATGAGGGGTATGTCTACTTGACAGAGTTGTCAAGAGACATATAGTAAAAAAAAAAAAAAAAAGACATAGTAGTTGTAGGACCTGAGGCATCTTTGTTAATGACATACTGTATCTTGATAAGGTGTTACCAATCATAGAAAGAGAGAGGCCATCATAGAAAGAAATGAAGTATGACTGACAGACCCTCAAAAAGCCCTAATTGAGTGGCTAGAGAGGAAGGGATGAAGAAAGACAAGAGAATACCTAGCCAGCTCCATCATCAAGGCCCACAACCCAGGAAGGTATGACTAGATTCCTAGAGATGACAAAGGCACCTGGAGGTGGTTAATGGGCTCCCATGGGCAGCACCAAGACTCCTGCTTGGGTACAACATTCCAGCAGTCCAGGTTCCCTTCTAACTTGGAGGCTGTGGACTAGCACACTCCAGCCAGTTACCCCAAGCCTATCCCTACCCTATAGGGTCAGCCTCCTCCCAGAAGCATGGGGCCCACCCCAGCCAGGAGTGACCTATAAGGAAGCACAACTGTATCCACAGCACCAGACCTGACACAAGGAAGCATTATGAAAAAAGAAGGGTAGACAACATCCTGCCCTCACACCTGGGAAAAAGAGAAAGGCAAAAAAGCAAACAAAGAGGTAGCAAGGGGGCCTGACATGTGGCACAAGCCTATGACTGCAGCAACTAGTGAGGCTGGAGTCACAAGTTCAAGGACAGCTTGGGCAACTTGGGGAGATTCTATCTTAAAATAAATTTTAAAATAATAAAAAGGGCTGGGGCTATAGCCCAGCGCCAGAGTGCTTGCCTAGCATGCTCAAGGATGTAGGCTCAATCCCCAGTACTACAAAAAATAAAATAAAAATAGAAGGGAGGGCCTCTTAGCCATCTAACAAAGATATGAGTCAGATCCTGGGCTGGGTAATGAGGACAGAGCAATGAATCAGATTTGTTCTCTACCCCAATAAACTCACAAACTGCTAGGGGAGGGGCAAGGAAACGAAATGACCACACACACTGTGCAGGGTGGCAAAAGAGGAGAACATGGGGTGTTGCGAAACAGAGGAATGGCCCTGACCCTGCCATTAAGATCAGCACCTGAGCAAAGGACCAACCCACTAAGACCTTCAATAATACTTGTTAATTGGATGAGAAAAACGGAGTCACTTCTGTGCCAAGCATGGTGGCGAATGACTATAATCCCAGCACTTAGGAGGCAGAGGTGGGAGGATCGCCACAAGTTTGGGCCAGCCTAGGGTACATAATGAACTCAAGACCAGTCTGAACTACATAGCAAGATCCTGTCTCAAAAGCAAAAAAAAAAGAAAAAAAAAAAAGCAAAACAAAAAAGAAATGAAGTTACCTCAGCCACAAAGCACTAGTAATGCCTAGAGCCCAACAATGTGTTCACCACAGCCAACAGCCTGAGTAGAACTAGGCACGAAAGCAGGGAAAGGCCAGGAAGAAAAATGAACTTCTCTTAATTAAATGCCTGCTGTACACCAGGTGCCAGATACAAAGAATGACTTCATTTAGTTATCTTAATCACAGCCCAAGTGGCAGGAAACAGTATCCTCAGTTTATAAATGTATGCAGGAGCTGAGATTTAGGCACAAGCAAAATCTAATGTAGCCGTAAGAGAAGCCCCCTGAACCACAGCAGAGTCAGGCCTGACAGCCGGTCCTGGGAAAATATGGGTTTGTCCCTAAAACTGAAGGCCTGAGTATACCCCTTGCAAAAGGATTTGTGTCCTATGGCTGCCACATCGGCATCCAGGCCTGAAACTAGAGGGTGGACCACCAGCTACCCACTGACCTTGGCACCAACACCCTGAAGAACTTGAGCTCTGGCCCCTCTCTCCCTTTGGGAAGAAAATGTTGTTTAGGAAGTGCTGGTGTGGGGCTGGCGGGTTCCCAGCAGTAGGTGAGTTTAAGTTACATCATTGCTCTGACCTGAGGTCAAGCCCAGGCTCTAAACTTTCCAAGTTCACTGCTAGGCCTGTGGGGAGTTCCTCCCTACTTCTAAGCCTTCACAGCAAGTTTGGGCAAAGTTCTCTGATACCAGCGTATCACAGGAGCCAAGGCAAGACTGCAACCAACTAGTCTCCAGGTCCAAGTAAAGTTGCTTTGGAACTCAACTGACTAAGGTTGCCACCCAGGTCCACCAATTATTAGCCATTTGATGGAACTGCTGTGAGCCAGTTTTCCAATCTGTGTAATGGGGCTAACAAGCCTCTCAATAGCAGGCCTACTGCCCAGACTCAACTACAGTATTACAGAACTTTGCCTAGTAAGAGACTATGAAACAAGTGCCCTTCCCCTCCCTTACAGGTAGTAGACTAATGATCACCCAAAGATAGCAGACTCTAATCCCTGGAACCTGTAAATATTACCTTAGAATGAAAAGGTAAGTTTGTAGACATGGCTAAGTTAAGTATCCTGAATGGGGAGGTTACCTTGGAGTATCAGGTAAGACCTTGATGCAATCACGAGTGTCCTTATAAGAGAGACAGATTGGACAGAAGAGGAAACCGTACAAACAGAGGACACACTGATGGGAAGAGGCACAGGCTGGACTAATGCAGCCACAGACCATGGAATGGTGGCAATCATCAAAAGCTAGAAAAGTCCTGGAGTCTCCCCAGAGCCTCTACAGAAGTGTGGTCCACCTTGATTTTGACCCAGTGAAACTGATTTTGGACTTCTGGCCACCAGAACCATGATTAAATAATCCGTTGTTGTAAAGCACCCAGTTCGTAGTAATTTGCCACAACAGCCACTGGAAACAAATATAACCCCCTTGTAGCACTCAGCGTCTGAGCTCTGGGATCTCATGACTGAGACAATATGGCATGGCTCCCAGTCTGTACAATCTGCCTTTCTGGCATTCCCCTGGGGAAGGGGTTAGAATTAAGGCAGCAGGGGCTTGAAATCCCTTCTCCCAGCCTGGGAAGTTGCTGACCTAGCCTGTGGGTGAATGAGCTGCCATTGAAGAGGAAAGGGGGCAGGGGAAGATGGCAGCAGCAGTGGACAGATGTCTTCCTAGAGCCCATGGCCAAGAAGTGTTTAGTATTCTGGGCCTCACAGCTCTGTCCCAGCAACCCTGCTGCCAAGACTACCTCCTCCTCCAAAACACCCAGGAACACTGTCTTGGCTCCATGGGTAATACACAGCCAACCTATCCAATGAGAAACATAGGCACAATGCTCCCGAAGGATGAAAAGAAGCCCTCTGGGCAGAAGAAAGGGAGAAAAGTAAGGCCCTGATCTACTACTGAGCCACTTAGGGGGATTAAAAACCCAAGATCCAGGGCCGGGGATTTAGCTCAGTGGTTCTACCTCCCGCCTTGCAAGCGCAAGGTCCCAAGTTCGATCCCTGGTACCAAAAAAACCAAAAAAACCACCCAAGATCCTACTATTTAGCAATAAAAATGAATGAAGTATTGATACATGCTACACCATGATGAGCCTTGGACACATTATTCTGACCAAAATAAGTCAAGTCACAAAGGATTGGATATTACATGATTCCACTTATATCTAGAATAGAAGACCCCATTGAGATGGGATGGAAGGGGCTAGAAGGGGATGAGGTGATTAGATGATAACTAAAAGATGCAGAGTTTCTTTTGCGGATGAGGAAAATATTCTAAAATTGCCTATGGTGATGAATACACAATTCTGTTGCTATACTAAAAGCCAGTGATTTGTATACTTTATATCTGTGAATAGAGAGCTGGGTGTGGTGGCACATGGTTGTAATGCCAGCACTCAGGAGGCTGAAGTAGGAGCATCACAGAGTTCTAGACCAGCCTGCGTTACATATGTAGTGAGTTTAAGGCCAGTCTGAACTACATAGCAGACTCTATCTCAAATAAATAAATGTATGTATGCATGTATGTATGTATGTATGTATGTATGTATGTATGTCAGGGCTGGGGATGTAGCTCAATGGCATGGCACCTCCCTGGCAAGTGAGAAGCCCTGAATTTGATTCCCGGTACAAAAAAAAAGTCACAGGCTGGGGATTTAGCTCAGTGGTTCCACCGCCTGCATTGCAAGCACAAGTTCCCGAGTTCATCCCCAGTACCAACCCCACCCCCCACCCCACCCCCGCAAAAACAGTCATAGCACATCCCTGAAAAGGTGACACATTTCCTAAAGTCAACATCCCCCACTTAAAACTTTCATACAGTGTAGGGGAGTAAGGAACAGGGAATTAGTAGAGAGACTGTAATGAATCTGACCTCCTTCCTCACCACTACCCATTTTATGGATGGAGAAACAAAGACCCAGAAAAAAAATTGCCAGATGACTACACAAATGCTTAGTGCAGGCTGGGCATGGTGGTGCACACCTGTGATCCCAGCACTCGAGAGGCTGAGGCAGGAGGTTAGTTCAAGGCCAGCCTGGGTCACATGAGTTCAAGTCAAGCCTGACTTACATAGTAGGACACTGTCTCAAAAAACAAACAAACAAACAAACAGGGCTGGGGATATAGCTCAGTGGCACCGTGCCTGTCTCACAAGCACAAGGTCCTGAGTTCTGATCCCTGGTACCAAAAACAACAACAACAAAAGCTTAGTGCAGATACAGGGCACAAATCTACATTGCCTAGGCAAGGACCACACCCCCCTATGCTACCCCTCCAGCTACCCAATTCCAGATGGTGTAAAAAGAGCTCAAGGAATCGGCAGATTCCTAGATACCAAGTGATAGGTTCCTAGAGGTGCACAGAAGCTCCTAGGAAAAACCAAGATGGTCTGGGGACAAACTGCCCATTCTGGGCAAGAGGAAGAACCAGCCAAAGTCCAAAATGGGCAAAGTCAAGATATCACTCAATAATCCTGGACAGGGATGGGTTTCTGAAAAAACAAAAAAAGGCAGCTGAAAAGGGGAGTATTTTAACTACAGCCATAAAACAGCTCAGCAGGAGACACTGGTATTTGAATTCAAGCCTGGCCAGCTCCGAAGTCCAAACTTCCACATTCAACTCTCCACACTATCCAGCAGGCTCTCTAAAGGCAAGCCCACTGAGCTTATTCACCACAGCACAGCTGGCCACAAAAATTGCCACCCATCACCGGAGATTTGCTCAGTGGTTCAGCTGCCTGCCTCACAAGCGCAAGGACCCAAGTTCAATCCCCAGCACCAAAAAATAATAATAATAATAATAATTATTATAATAATAGTATGTGTTTATTGGGGCAGGGATTCGGCTCAGTGGTTCTGCCGCCTGCCTTGTGAGCGCAAGGTCCCAAGTTCAATCCCTGGTACAAAAAAAAGAAAAAAAAAATTGCCACCCATCAAACCTGCACAGGTCATTTGTCCTGCCTGCTAAGCCTGCCTGGATGGTTGGGAGAGAAGACAGAGGGAGAGGGAACCCAGTTCCTCCTCAAAAAACACCCACAATTCACTGTTACCTCCAGGTCCAGAAGGCTTTGGACCGAGTTCCCTAAAATCCCAAAGCTAAACAGCACCTCACAGCCCATTACCTGAGCATCAAGGATACTGAGGTACATGAAGCACAGGCAGAACCTGTTCTAATTTTTTTGCAGTAATGGGAATCGAACTCAGGACCTTGCACTGGCAAGGCAGGCGCAGTGCCACCGAGCTAAAATCCCAGCCAAAGAACCTCTTCTAATTCACACAGCAAAACCTGACAAGCCCAGAGATGGAACCCATCCTGGATGATACCCAGGTTCTTCCACCACCTCAGCATGCATGCACGCCTCTTCTCAAAAGAGCTCTGTGGGATTCCCAAACTCAGGATGCCTACAAGCCATCTTTTTCAGAGAGTAGGTTCAGCAAGGTGCCCATGCCTGGGAAAGGACAGCCTCCCCAGCACCTAGACCCCAGAGTGGCAGAAAGAGTCCTAAAGAGAGTAGGGGTACATTTGCAGAATCTGGACCAGATTTACCATCCAGACTCCCTCTCAATATACCCCTCTGCCCAAGGGGTCCCACTGGCCTCCAGGCTACAAACACCTTTGGTAGCCATGCAGAGTGGTCCATGCCTGTAATCTCAGCACTCAGGAGGTTGAGGCAGGAGGATCCCTGCAAGTTTGAGGCCAGCCTGGGGTACATAGTGAGTTCAAGATCAGCCTGAACTATGTAGCATGTCCCTGTCTCAAAAAACAATTTAAAAAATTTAAAAATAAACCACCCTTGGTGACATTTTCAGAACAAGATTTGGGTGACAGGAAGCACCTCCCCTCCTCTCATCTCCAAACAGTCCCAAGCTGGGCCAAGTGAAGCAGAGAGAAAAAGACCATCTTTTTCCTCCTTTTCTTTCCAAGAAGTGGACCGGTCTCTCCCCTGTAATTGGAAGGTTTAATGATCCCACAGAGCTTTCTAAGTTCTTATGGGGACAAGTGTAATGGTGGGACTGTAGGGTGTAAGGAAGTGGCTTTTTGTGTTACCGTGGCAACAGTACCTTCTCTCTCCAGGGACCAGGGCTATATGACTGCTGCTTCTTTCATGGGAAGGAGGGAGAGACTTTACCCCAACCAGGAGAGAAAAAAACAACTCCTGGTTCTGACCCTGTGACTCCAGATAATTTGCTCTGCCAAAAATTATGGCTGTGAAGGGAACAAGAAAAGGGGGTTCCAAGGCTACCAGTCCCTGGCCACTGTAAAATACAGATTTACCTGAGTCAAAGGGGAGAAGTATGTGGGAGAATTTCCCAGAAGTAGACATGCCCCAACCCCTTTCCTATCTCTAAACAGAGAAAGGTTTACCAAAAGGAGTTCCAAGCTTAGATTATTTTCTCAGCCCCTAGAAGCACAGCTGAACAAGGTGAGAAATCTTTCTCAGCGTCAGAAGGGAAGCTTCAAACTTTATGGCTCCAGGACCTGACCTTTCCCCAGAAGATAGGGGTATCTTCTTGGCTCTGACCTGAGAGGGGCTCAGGTTAAGGAGGCCTGACCTGACCTGAAGAGCACCAAGGTCCTTCTGTCCAGCAACACTGAAGATGACCTCCTGTCCTCTCCCAGGTGAGAGAATATCACCTGTTGTGGTAGGAGAGCCTCATGCCTGGGGGTGGGGGTGCTCAGGCCTCAATCCCCAAGGGAAAGGATCTCTAGTCCCTAAAAGAAATGGCTCAGGCCCCCGGGAAGAGGCCCAGACTCTTCCTCAGAATCTCAATCTACCCATGTCCCCCAGTGTGGGAATTCGGCCAAATCCCCAAAGCAGGAAACTTAACATTCCTAAAAGGTCCCTATGACTAAGGTATATGTATGTTGTCTAAAGTGAGATGATCATCAGTACTCTTGGAGCAGATTCAGGTCTCAGATCTTAAGGTGGGGATTAGACCCTGACATACCTAAGGTGAAATTCAAATGCTCATGAGAGGGACCTCAAGACCCTGTTCCTGAGGGACCCTACATCCATTTCGAAAGGGAAGAATGTCAGGACTCAATTTTGGTGGTGAGTCATCCTGTCCCCAAGGGGCACCTCAAGTTCCTTGTGGATGTTCAGACTCATCTACAGAGATGCAGTCACTGGGGTATACATTGAGTCTCCTGCCCCTAAGGGAAACCTCAAGTGTCCTTAGCAGAGTGGGTCTCAGACATTTAAAAGGTAGGGTTAGACCCACAAGGAGGCCTCAGACCTCCCCCACAGAACCCTACACTGCCCACTGTCCACTATCCCAAGAAGTGGTTTTCCCAAGGCAAGGTCATGTTCCTGACAAGAAGTCCTTGAAGGACAAGAAGAGGCCCTCAGAAAAAGATGGGATGTTAATCCTCAAGGTACATTTTAGTTCTTGTAATTGAGGTAAAAGGGTCTCTCATTCTTGTGGGGGAAGGTTTTCAAACCCCCAGGAACACTCAGATACCAGTCCCTCAAAGTGAAAGGTTTCCTAAAGAACTCCCCTGGCCCAGAACCTCTGCAATAGGGTGTCAGACCCCCAAAGAGGCCTCGGATCCAGTCTCTAAAAGCCTCAGTCCGTAACCATAACTCTAACCCTAAGCCTAATCCTAACCCTAAGCCTAACTAACCCTTAAGCCCCAGTATACAAATTCTCATTCTGCTGAAGAAAGAGAAAGGAAAAAAGGCTCAAGGTTTTGGTGGGAACTGAGAGGCCAAGAGCCCATCACTCAGAAGCTTAAGATTCTGGAGAAAGGTTCAGAGCTTGGCCTCCAAGGAGTGAGGTCTGAGGCCATTGATAGGAAACACAGACCCCCGTCATGTAGAAAGGGGACTATCAAGGTCCAGGGATTTAGCTCAGTGGTTCTGGCGCCTGCCTTGCAAGCGCAAGGTCCGAGTTTGATCCCCAGTACCAAAAAAAAAAAAAAAAAAGAGGACTATCAAGCACTGAAATAATCTCTAGTCCCTGAATATTGGTTTTAGCACTTGTCCCCAAGGGGGAGATAATCTTATCTTCCCAAAAGACATCTTATCCCTGGAGAAAAGCACAGGAAACTCCTCTAATTCCAAGAGGGAGTGTCAGGCCCCTGAAGGCAAGCTGAAGAACTCTGAGGTCTAAGGCTCCACTGCTGAGTGATCTTGTCATCCTGCTGAAGAAGAGGAAAGTCACCCTATACGAAGAAGGTCTTTGACTCCTGGAAGGTTGAGTTCTTTGGGGATGCTCTGGGCCCACTGCTGAAGTCACCACCTTGAGTTCCCTGGAGAGGAAATCTTAGGACTCTTACCCCAGAGAAAAAAAGCTCTCAAGCCACTGAACAGACTTGAGTCCCTTGAAGAGACCCGAGACTCACAAGACCTCCCTTTCAGGAAGGGCTCCATCCTGCCTGAGGCACCAGGGGAATTCCAAACTCTTACATATGAGGTTTTGGGGCCTGGAATGACAATTATATGCCCTAAAAGAGGCCTCAGACCCCATGTTTAAGCCTCCCACTTTATCTGAGACGTCCAACCCCAAGTCTTGGGTGAAAGAACACAGGGTGTCTCATGCCTCTCCCATCAGAAAACATCAGCCTCCAGAACAGGGCCTAGGTCCCTTGGAGCAATTGCAAACAGCATGTGTGGGGGCCCTCCTCAGTCTGTGGGTCCCACTGGCCATGCCTGACAAGTCCTCACCCTCCTGTCCTTACCTGCTCGACGGTCGCAGGGTCCATGGCCTCAATGCGTGCCGCAGCCGCTTCATATTCATCCTCACTGTTGTAGCCTGCACCGACCTCCTCACGTTCCGGGCTGCCCCCGCCAACTGCACCAACCCCAGGAGCTTGGCGCCGCCGCTTGCTATGCCCAGGACCAGAGCAGCAGCCGCCCACGGCACCGCCCACGCCCACCACCACCCCCGCCGCGCCCACCCCCGCCGCTGCTCCACCCAGAGTGTCACCCGGACCGCCGCCGGGACCACCAGGAGCCCCGCAAGGAGGTGGAGAGGCCTGCTGTGGCCGAGGGCCCGCCACTGCGCCAGGTGGGACGGCCAGCGCCCAGCGGTGAAGAGCACCCGGTGGCCCAGGTAGCGGGCCCTGGGGTGGTGGTGAAGCCCGGGGACGGGCCCCTACGACGCCCGAATCACGATCGCGATCTCCCCCACCCACGCCCGTGCCACTGCCGCCCACGCCCACACCCCCTCCGCGCCGCGGCGCTGGGGGCAGCGGCCCGGGCGGCGGTGGCTCGTTGGCGGGGTCGGCATCGGGAGGCGGCGGCTTCTTCTTGGGGAGAATAGTCATGGCGGTACTGCCGAGTACCCCCCAGCAAACCCGTCGCTAGGCACGCCGGGAGAAAACCCGGATTTTGGGGGGGGGGGCTACAGTAGTGCGCGAAGCACGACGGGAACAGCGAGACCCGGATAAAGAGATCGCAGCACCGGCTCCAGAACTCTCGGCGGTACGCAGGTCACACCCGGAGGAGAAACCGGATGCGAAGTCCAATACGGAGGCACCGCAGCGAGTTTTTCGTGGCCTTCTCTGCAAGTCCAGCAAGTTTATTGTTATCTCATTCCGGGATTCTGCTTCAAAGGAAACAGAACCAAAACAAGCACCTCTTCGCTCCGCCCCCTCGCAGGTTTTTGAACTACCGGGTGGGGTCCCAGGGCCCTGCGCATGCGCACGGCCACAGCCCCGCCTCTCGCTCGGAAGTACGTGGGCAAAAATCGCCGCCACCGGCACAACAATTGCGAATACCAACCAATCGAAGAAGTTGTGTGGATTCCTGATGGCGTCTACCGGCCAATCAGAGGGGAGCGCTCGCCCTCCGGTGCCCTCAGTCTCAAATATCAAAGTCCACACTCTTAATTCCCAGCCTTCTCCGCCCCGTTCTGTTCTTCACTTCTCTCCCTGAGGTTCTGAGTCGCGAGCGCAGGCACGGCGAAAAGACAGCGGAGCCTGTCCTCCGCACGATTCGGACGCTTTTCCTCCAAGCTCTCAACTTGAACGCAGTCAGCCGGACCACCTGGAAAATAGCAACACTCCCAAAGCATTGCGTTCACCTGTAGCGTCAGTTCCGGTCCCACTCACCAGCAAATCCCCTTCCGCTGGAGAGGCGGGCGCTACTTCACCCGGCAATTAGCTAGGTTCTGAGATGATTGGTTAAATGACGCCGTCACTCGTATCAGACAGGCCAACCCTGGGACAGACGCTCACCCTGGGGAAAGTGGGATTTTGGGAAACAGGCACGCCTTCTCTGGCATCTCCTCCCTCTTGCCCTCGAGTTGACCTCCCGCCCCTACGGCTATTGCGCAGGCGCAGCTGTGCTGCCTTTTAAATTTTTTTTTCTAGGGTGGGGATTTAGCTCAGTGGTTCCGGCGCCTGTCTCGCAAGCGCAGGATTCCGAGTTCGATCCCCGGTACAAAAAAAAAAAAAAAATCATCAATAAATGAGTTTCGGCTCTTGCTTAAAAAAAAAAATTTTTTTTTATAAAACCAGGTTTGCGGGCCGGGAATTTAGCTCAGTGGTTCCGGCGCCTGCCTCACAGCGCAAGGTCCCGAGTTCGATCCCCGGTACCAAACAATACAAAAAAACCAAAATAAAACCAGGTTTGCTTAGGTCGAGCGAATGTTTATTCCGTCACCAGCCAGCGTCTTGCAGTGGGGTTAGCAAAATCCCTGCTATTGAACGGCTGGAACATTACTAACTAATCCTAGCTTTGCCCTTCCTGTCTGAGTGATCTTTGGCAAGTCATTTAATACCCATTCCGTCCTCACTTTCTGCCACTCTAAAATGGCAGTAATTCGAATTTGAGGATCAGAGATTAATGGCTGTAAATGGCACATAAATGGCTCAATAAGTTAATCTGCATAGTGGTGCAGTGGAAGGAGCCTAGGCTTTGGAGTCAGGAAAACCTAATTTCCAGGCACATCAGACCCTCATGACCTTGTGCGAATAATTGTATCTCTTTTGAGATTAGCCATATGTCAAAGGGGCTCGTGTCTGCCCATACTACCTCGGAATTGTTATAGGCTTCAGATGAGCTCCTACCTTAGAAAGCGCTGTGAGAGGTGAAGGCTTCCTGCCATTTTTAGGAAGCAAGCTATACACCAGAATGACTGAAAAAGGCCCTCAGAAAGTATTTGAATGCTGCCTGATCGTCTGCCTTCAGGTGCTGAGCTTAACTAAAGTTCTTCTGAAAGGCACCAGTAATAAAGGGACCCTAGTGGTGTTTTTCCCATTGAACATCTGGCCAGAACTACTCATCCAAAACTGAACCCATGATAATATTTGTGGCTAACCTTCACCCGGTTCTTACACTATTTGCCTGACGCTGTGCACTAACAGCTTTGAGGCTCTTTTTCTTTTTCTTGGTACCGGGGATCGAACTTGGGTCTTTGTGCTTGTGCAGCAGGCGGCGAAACCACTGAGCTAAATCCCCAGCCCCCTTTTGTTTGCGAGGGGGGGGGTACCAGGGATCAAACTCGGGTCTTTGCGCTTGCACAGCAGGCGGTTCCTTTTCTTTTTTTTGAGACAGGATCTCACTATGTAGCCCAGACTGGCTTCAAACTTGTGGTGATCCTCCTGCCTCAGCCTCCCAAGTGCTGGGATTATAGGGGTGCACCACCACACCCAGCTCTGATGCTCCCTTTGATAATAAACAGCACCCCCAGCTATCCACTGCCTAAACCAGAAGCCTAGGAGTCAGCCTTAATTGCTCTCTCTTCTCTGACTCCCACAAATCCTGCCCATCATCTACCTCTTAAATCTCTCTCTCTCTCTCTCACACACACACACACACACACACACACACACACACACACACACACACACTTGGGACTGAAGGGCCTTTGCATTGAATTATATTCCCAGCCCCTTTTATTTTTGACACAGGATACTGTTAAATTGCCCATGTGAGACGAATGTTCAATCCTCATGCTTCAGCCTTCCAAGTGTTGGGATTACAGGCATGTGTCACCATCCCCAGCTCTCTCAAATCTCTTGACTCTCCCAATTCTACTCCTATCACTCTGGTCCAAGCTACCATTCTCTATCCACGGGATCACAAAAGCCTCTTTACTGTTCTTCATCCCGCACTGTTTGTAATTCACTCTCAGCCAGAATGACCCTTCTAAAACACATCCTCCTCATGCCTTTTCTGTTTCTAACCTTCAGAGGTCCATCATTCTTAAGATTAAGTCCCAAATCTGCCTCACAATTGCCAAGGCCTTTGTGATCTGGCCTCTCTTCTTTCCTTCCTCTCCTCCCAGCCTCACTCCCCTCCCCAGCCTGACTGAAATACTTTCAGTTCCCAAGGGCCCTGAGCCTGCTCTCTAACCTCCAGGTCAGTGTACATGTTGTTTCTTCTGCCTACATGTTCACATTTTCAGCCTTTTCTCTTTTGTCTCACTGACTCCAGCTCCTTCCTTGTATGTTGGCCAGATTAGGTTCCCTGCCATCTACATGGTTCTATAATGCATTGATCTTAGTTCTACCACACTATGTTGTAATTGCTTAATTGCCTGCCTTTCATGCTCAACTCTGTACATCAGAGACAAGGTCAATGATGGGCAGTTAATAAATATTTGATGAAAAAATAAATAAATATTTGATGAATAAATGAATTATTGTCTCTATATCACAGATTAGCAACCTGATGCAAGAGAAGGTGAGTGATTCTTTCACCCAGAGATTGTAACGGGTCATCCTGATTCCAAAGCCTTTCTTGTTGCTCTACAGACCTCAGTCACACACTAGCCAAGTGTAGCCAGTACCCCAGAAGAGAGAATGTAGAGATGTCCAGAAGGAAGGGGAATTTACCAAACTGAGAGATGCTTTTTGTTTGTTTGTTTGGGTTTTTTTTGGTACTGGGGATCGAACTCGGGTCCTTGAGTTTGCAAGGCAGGCAGTGGAACCACTGAGCTAAATTCGGCCCAAGAGATGCTTTTATTAGGGTTAAATCTAGAGTTGTTTGCTGTCAGGAAGCCTGAGTTCATTCTCTAACTACATGCCCAGGCATGGTGGCATGTGCCAGTAGTTCCTCACTTGGGAGGCTGAGGCAGGAGGATCCCTTGGGCCCAAGAGTTCAAGACCAACTTGGACAACATAGAGATCCCATCACAAAAACTAACTAAAACTATGTGTTGTTTTGAAGCTTGGTTTGCCCATCTATGAATGAGAGAGCTGGAGCAGATGCTGTCCAAGGGTCATGTCTAAGGGCCCCTGGCCTGCCTTGTGGGCTGAAGATTCAAGTCTTCAAACTATACTCTTTCATTCTTCCTAGATCCTCATCTTCCAGAACACATCACCAACCATCCAGCTCTCCACACCTGCTCCTCTGTACTTCCCCAAAATAAGACTGGCCCTTTGTCCACCCTGGCTCTACCACAGTTGAGATCAAAGTGTTCTCAAACAGCCCAACCCAGCCCCAAGGCCACAGAGTCAGGAGGTGCTCAGTCCTCATCTCTCTTCTCAGGTTTTATTGACTGATGGAAACTACATCTTTGTCATCTGCCAACTCCACAGGGACAGGGAGCCTGAGATGCTAGACTTCAGCCTGAGACTAGAGCTCTGGAAGGTAACCCAAGAGGAAGAAGAGGGGAATATGTGAAAAAGAGCTGCAGGGACGGAGAAGGTGATCAAGAAGTTCCTTCTGCCTCCTAAACCTCCCAGAGTTCAGGAACAACCCAGGCTTCGGCCCCTGATACTTCTAGACTCCTGCCCAAGAACGCAGAACTGGCCCATGATCTCTAAACTCAGCCCAGCTCTTCAGGCTGCCACGCTTTTATCTCAACCAGTCCAGACTACAGCCCAGAAAGGAAGCAAACCGGAGAAGAGAGGAGGAGTAGTTAAAGAGGTGGCCCATCTGATCAGGGCAGATGTAAATGCTGCAGCAAACTGGTCAGAGGCTTTATATATTTTCACAGCAGTAGCTGCTACTGCTATTTGCTGAGGCCCCAGCAGAGGACAGGGTGGTAGGGACCCATTTCCAGCAGCCAGGGAAGGGAGTGGTGGTGTTTGTGCTATCTGTGTGTTGGGAGATGCAGCCTGACCCCTTGGCCAAGACCTACAGAGGGGGTCAGGTCACTGCTGAGGCCACAGCCCATGAAGCCCATGGTTGCATTTCAAGGTTCGGAATCTAGGAATTACTGGGCCCCGGGTGGGAGGGTATACCTCTTCCCAGAGGCCAAATCAGAGGTGAGGGTTCTCTTTTCTAAACCCCCAAACTCTCACAGCCTTGCCAGAGAGAAGAGGAAATCTCAACTCTCCTTGTCAAGCCAGAACTCAGATGTCAGAGGAGAGCTTTACCTACTTCCGAGGGCCCAAGGTGGGGGGTGGGAGAGCATGCAGGCCAGCTGGGAGAGAGGGGCCAGTCCCAGTGTGCTGGGGCAAGGAAGCCAGGGGTCTGTGGAAGTCTAGTGCTTCAGCTCCCACCAGGACTCCTGTCTAGGGGGCAGTTTCCCACCCCCTGACTACTTTCCCCCCAAGTGGATCATTTCATAAAACTCCATTGCATAGTTCTTGGCAGAGGGCAGAGGAGTCCCCAGGCCTGCCCCTCTCTGCCTCCTCAAAGTATGGCTTTGGAAAGGAATACCCAAGAATGAGGAGGGTCCTCTGAATGGGCAGGCCTGCCCGTCACAGGGAAGAGATCTTGACAGTCTCGGGGAGGAGGCAGTGAGTGCCCAAGCTGGAGTTCCTGAGGGTGCTCCTCGCCCTGCCACCACTGCTGCCGCCACCACCAGGGGAGGATGGTTGGCTCTCATCTGGTGTGTTGGCAGGAGGGGTGGGGATACTGATAATGGCGGCCACGAAGTCCCGGCTGTCACAGTTCAGGTCAAGGCTGTCATAGGGTTTGGCATTGAGGCTTGAGCGGCTGTGGACAGGGACAGGGAAGATAGAAGACTCTTAAAAGATCATCTTGTTACTTCTCATAGCAATCCTGGCCTTTACTGAGCGCCTACTGGGTTCCGTGAAAGTGTGCTAAGTATTACCCCTGAATCCTCAGTGGTAATGGAGAGTGAGGGCTCTGAAGTCAGCTAGTCCTGGGTTCAAATCCTAGTCCCACTTTTACTACATGCAGCTTCTCATCTATAGCACAGGAAGAACGATATTCTCTACTTCATAGAGTTGTTGTGATTAAATGAGATAATAAGTAATACAAAGGGCTTGAAGCAGTACCTGAGACATAATGAGGACACACACACACACACACACACACACACACACACACAGTTTTTTGTTTTGTTTCTGGGGTTTTTTTGGGGGGGGTGTTGGTGCTGGCCATTGAACCCAGGGCCTCCCAAAACTTAAGTGCATGCTTACAACTGAGCTACACCCCCAGCTCACACAGGAGTTTTTTCCTACTGTTACTCCTACCAGTGCCAAAGTCCTTCCAGTAGTCTATACTAGGATCTACGAAACCATGTCCTCATTCCTTTCTGACTTTCCACCCTACCGCTTTGCCCCTTGTTCACTCCACTTCACTCACCGTAGCTTCCTCGCTGTTTCTGACATGGAGAGCGGCCTCACAGGATTCACTTAAGCTCTTCACTAAGCCTAGAAAACTTTCTCTAGTTATCTAGTTATCTTTCTAGTCACTTCCTCACCTCTTTTAGGCTTCAGCTCAGATCTCAGTAAAACTTTCCTTGACCACACTATTAAAATTGCATCAGAGCTGGGCCCAGTGGTGCACACCTGCAATCCCAGCACTCTGGGAGGCTGAGACAGAAGGATCCCAAATTCAAGCTCAGCCAGGGCAATTTAGTGACTCAGGTAGACCCTATCTCAAAATAAAAAATAGGGCCAGGGATTTAGCCCAGTGGCACTGTGCCTGCCTCACAAGCCCAAGGTCCTGAGTTCAATCCCTGGTACCAAAAAAATAAAATAAAATAAAATACAAAACAAAAAAGGGCTGGGGATGTAGCTTAGTACAAACTTCCTGGGTTCAGTCCCCAATACCAAGAAAATAAAATAAAATAAAATTGCATCAAGATGGAGGTGTGGCTCTGTGGTTGAGCACGTGCCTAACATGTGTAAGGCCCTGGGTTCCAAAAGTAACAATACTACAAAAAATAACAATAATAATATTTTTATTTAAAAACAGCATCAGTCATGGTGGCACACACCTGTAATCCCAGCACTTGGGAGGCTGAGGCAGGGGAGTTGCTATGAGTTCAAGGCTACCCATGGCTAGATAGTGAGTTCAAGGCCAGTCTGAACTACATAGCGAGACCCTGCCTCAAAAAACAAAACACACAAACAAAAAACCCCCCAAAAAACAGCATCAACCCTACCTCTGTACTCTCTGGCTGCCTGCCATCCTTGATTTATTTTTTTCCCTAGAGCTTACAAATTTTGACATAAGCCAGGTATGGTAGTACATGCCTATAAGGCCAGCACTCTGGGAGGCTGAGGCAGGATGATTGCAATTTCAAGCCCAGCCTGAGTCACTTATAACTTAGAAATACCCTGACTCAAAATAAAAAATAAAAAAGGGCTGGGGATGTACCTAACTGTGAAGGCCCTGGGTTCAAACAAACAAAAACATACAAATGTTGACACACTATATAACCTGTATATTTGTTTCTTTGATAACATTCTCATCCTATAGAATCTAAGTTTCAAGACAGGGATGTGTCTCTCTCTCTCTCTCTCTGTTTTGGTACCAGGAACTCAGGACCTTGTGCTTGCAAGGCAGGCGCAATGCCACTGAGCTAAATCCCCGGCCCTCTCTGTATTTTTTTGTGTGTGTGTGTGGTGCTAGGGATGGAACTCAGGGCCTCATGAATGTTAGGCAAATGCTCTACCACTGAGATAAACCCCCATCCCAGAACAGGGATTTCCGTATATTCTGTTATTGCTGCATCCCAAGGGCCTAAAACTGTGTCTGAAATACAGTAGGTGATCAATAATTTTTTTCTTAGTGAGAGGGTCTCACCCTCATTCCTGGGCTGGCACCCAACCTCTGGGCTCAAGTGATCCTTCTGTCACAGCCCCCCAAGTGGCTGGAATTACAGGCATGAGCCACCACCATTCCTGGTTGTTTAATATTTGAAAGAACAAATGAAGAATGAGAAAAATATATATAAATAAATAAAATAGGCCAAATCACTATTTTTTTTTTTGGTACTGGGGATCGAACTCAGGACCTTGTACTTGTGAGGCAGGCGGCAGCACCACTGAGCTAAATTCCCGGCCCTCAAATCACTTTTTATGCAATCATATTTTATACAGTAGTCTCATTGCACACTGTGTTTTTCTGCACTTTTTATGATATCCTTATCATGCTGGTATGTTAATATACACCCTAAAGAAAAACTCCATTTAATGATTGTGCCTTGTATTCTATTATTTTTTGCATCATTAGTAAAATTTAAGTTGTCTATTGTAAATGATAACTATATGACTTTGGAGAATATATTGCTATACATACTGCTATGGAAAACGAAAGCAGTTATTTGTTTATGGTACAATTAGTTATTTAATACTTTAAAACCTAACATAAATACCATTTCTATTGTTTAAAATTATTGTCCATTTTTTTAAAAGTTTAAAGAATGTAGTATTTTCTGAGGACTGATACAGTACAAAAATGTAACCAAAATTTTCAGATACTACATTAAAAAAAAAACAAGAATGGGGAAAATATGTATCAACATGACTCTGATGTAGAAAAGTAAAATCTTTAATAGAACCATGACCAAAGAAAATAATAAAAACAAAGTATGGTGGTATATGTCTGTAATCCCAGCACTTTAGGAGGCTGAGATTGGAGGACTGAAATGTCAATCCCATCCTGGGCAACATAGTGACTTAGCAATACCTTGTCTCAAAATAAAAAAATAAAACGGGCTAGGGATATAGCACAGTTTGAAGGCCCTGAGTTCAATCCCCAGTAACACACACACAAAAACATACACACACACACACACACACACACACACAGAATGGAGTGTTCCAGATACAATAAGCCCATGTTCCTGCAAGAAGGAGTTTGAGTTTCAGCTTGTCTTGCTAGGCCTGGATTCATGAAATCTCAGACCAAGCTCTGGTCCAAGCTTTGTACTTCCCTAGCTGTGGCCAGCAGGTGGGATGGGTGCTTACCTCTGAGGGGCAGGGCTCCTCCGCAGCCCCGCCAGTGTGTCCAGCTCCTGCATGCTGCCATGGCTGACAGAGGCAGTGGAGTTGGCAAGGCGGATGCCACGGCGCTTGGTCCTTCGGGGACAGCAAGATGATAGCAGGCTGCCAGGCCCCACTGCTTGAGAGGACACAGAGGTGCTTCGGCTGGTGCAGCCACCCAGTGAGACAGCTCCCAGGGCCTCACTGAAGGTTAGTTCATCTGTGAACTCATGGCACTTCGGGGAGAAGGGAGGCAGGGTCACAGGGCACTCCACGGACTCTATCCCACCCCCAGGCCCTTGCTCAGAATGCTCCTTTCTAGAAGTTGCTCTCCCTTCCCTCCCCTCCCCTTCCCTTCTTTTTTTTTTGGTACCGGGGATCAAACTTGGGACCTTGGGCTTGCAGGGCAGGCAGCGGAACCACTGAGC